>NC_091182.1:17842619-17900119 GCF_040958095.1 Procambarus clarkii | reverse complement strand
TGACAGGAATATTCGGTAAAGATCCACGCAGGTTAGGGTACCGGGTGGTTGGGTTAATATCCAAACAAATACTTTTCTAAGAATATAAAATACAATATTTAACAAAGATCCATAACTAACAAATAAAAAAAGAAAACAGTCGAGATTATTGGACTGCATATTGAAAATGCGCCTTAAATTTGCAGTGTATGGAATAGGCGAAACTTGGGGGAAAATTGGGCATTGACCTTGCTATAATACGTAAAATCGGGTAAATTTGGTAGAAAATGTCTTAAATTTGGATAAATTGGGCAAATTAGGTAGAAAGTCTTAAATTGTGATACATTTGGTTAAATTTGGTCTTAGCCATGTTAGGGTTGGGTGGTTTTTAGGTAGGATTGATGTATATAAACGCATCTGTATATTGGAATGGCTCGTCGGACCCTACACTATCACTATGAAATGGTCTCTGGGAATGAAGTATGACATCGACCACTGGATATTAAATACTGGAAATACACATAAAAGTTATATGGAATGGGTGAAACTTGCACAAACTGGGGCTTTGGCTGTGCTATGATAAGGTGAACTATGGTAAAATTTGGTGGAAATTGGATAAAATTGTGGCAAATTAGGTGGAAATTATCTTAAATTGGGGAAAATTTGGTAAAATTTGGCCTTAGCCGTATTGGGTTAGGTCTGCTTTTGGTAGGTTTGATGATATAGAAACACATCTGGAACATGGAAATGGCTGGATGAACACTGCACTATTACTATGAAATGGTCTTTGGGAATAGGCTGTGACATTAGAGGGGGCGACCTGATATTGAAGATTCACATTAAATTTAATTGGGATAGGTGAAACTTGGTCAAATTGGGGCTTTGGTTGTGCTATGAAATGGTAACTCGGGTAAATTTGGCGGGAATTGGATTAAATTTGAAAAAATTGGATCAAATTAGTGGAAATTGGATTAAATTGGGATAAATTTGGCCTTAGCTGTGTGTTAGGTTAGGTCTGGTTTCGTAGGATTGAGATATATAAACACATCTGGATATTTGGAAACAGCTGGATGACACTGCGCTATGAAATGGTCTTGGGAATAGGGCGTGACATAGGGCACCTGGATATTAGATATTGAAAATGCACATTAAATTTATATGGGATAGGTAAAACTTGGGTGAAATGGGCTTTGGCTGTGATATGATTTGGCATATTTTTGCCAATATTTAATGGGGAATTGTCATTAATTGGGATGAAATTAGGTAGATGGCCACAGCACTAACACTATGAAATGGTCTTGGGAATGGGGAATATGTGGTGGCTGGATAATGGGCATTGGAAATGAACGTTATTTTTAGATGAGATAGAGAAAACTCGGGTGAAATGGGCTTTGGCTTTAACAAATCAGGCCTATTCCTGGGGGTGGGGGGGGGGGGGTGGGGGTTGAGTGGGTGGGGGAGGGGGAGGGACAGTATATATATAATATATATATATATATATATATATATATAATATATATATATATATATATATATATAATATATATATATATATATATATATAATATATATATATATATATATAATAATATATATATATATATATATATATATATATTATAATATATATATATATATAATATATATATATATAATATATATATTATAATATATATATATATATATATATATATATATATATAATATATATATATATATATATATATAATATATAATATATTATATATATATATATAATATATATATATATATATATATATATATATATATATATATATATATATATATATACATATATTGGGTATTGTAAATGCATTTTTTTTAAATTTAGATGGGATGCCTTGAGGTTACCTTGAGGTGCTTCCGGGGCTTAGCCTCCCCGCGGCCCGGTCGTCGACCAGGCCTCCTGGTTGCCGGACTGATCAACCAGGCTGTTGGATCGCGGCTGCTCGCAGCCTGACGTACAACGGAAAGTTGACGTATAGGGAAAGTTTTAGGGGAGTATATTGGGCTTTTGGTTGTGCTATGACACGGCGAACCCCCCTGAATGTAATGCATATTTTAGCTGAAAATAAAAGGGATCTCCCGCATGTAGCTGGGGAAAAGGGTTCGAGAGCCGCATAATTGATTTGGAAACTGAACCCTACATATGTTTAGCTATGTAAGTGACAATCTCTTGAAAGCTCGTTACACACACACACACACACACACACACCACATATATGCACCCTAAGTGATTCAACAAGAGGCTTGCAACGGTCTCTATGCAAAGCATTTTTACGACTATGGGAAGTCTGCAGTTGTTGGTCTCACTCCACAACCACCTAACCGGAGAGTCATGTGCATCCTGCACATACATACCAGTAAGCAAATATTTTTGGTTACTTTGCTAAGATTCCTGGCAGCGCATCATTATGAATGAAGTACAAGCATATTTCTTGGACTCCATTGATGGTGTTATCTCTGAATTCTGCTAATTTCCTTTTCGTATTCCATTATATAATGACGCAAAGTATGCGAATAGTTAAACTTGCTCAATGAATTTGTGTGTAGCTTGCTAATGTAATTATATGGGGGTTGCATAAGTTTGTTGAGAATATAATTGAATGCTAGTTTAGTTCATTTATTATGAATCCCATCATGTGGGGCGGGTAGTGGGAAGGGTTACCACGGTGGGAAATGGACTCTGGTAATGAACCCAACAATTCATTTTTGGCTCAAGCAAGAAAAACAAACAAATAATGGGTAAACGAATTGCCAAAATTAATTTGTGCAAGTTTTGCAAATGTGATTGTAAAGTTTTTTTTTTGCATAAGTTTGAGAATATATAATTGAATGTTAGTTTTAATTCATTTTATTAATGCAGCCCCCCCCCCTATTCCCATCTTGCTACGGGGGGGGGGGGGCTAAGCCGAGCAGTAGTAACATCTAGAAGTCTGCTGCTTTTATTGGTTGATCCATAGATGTGTACTGGCTCCTCTTGCATCATCATCTAATAAATTAAACAACTAGCATATGTAAAGAGCTAGTCTAACAATTTATGTTTATTTTTTTTTTTTATTTTTATCAGGCCCACTGCCCTTCTATCCAGCAGACAGCTGCTGGATGGGTTACAATTGAGCCAAAAACAGTTGGTCAGGGCGAGATACGGCCTCATTTTAGAGACATTTACTATAGAAAAAAGCTTGAACGTCGGGGACTGAACGCGGGCCTGCACGAGAGTTGTTCTTGACACTCAAATGTTTAGAGATTAAAATCTCTATAATTAGAGGGGGCAACTAAAATACCACATTATTTAGTGAAATTTTGCAATGTCCAATAGTTTGGACGTTGGGGAACTGAGTCAGGACTTGTCTGCATCCGGTCCAAATGAGGACACACGTGGGAGAAAGAGAGGAAGCAAGATTTACTCCCTCGGAAAACCTAAAAAAAAAATTTGCAGGCCAGAGTTTTGAAAACATTGACAACCTTTTGATACAGAATGAAACTCTTAAACAATAACAATTTCTTGAAGAATAAATCTTCCTCTATGAGATATATCTTTTTAGTTAGTTTAAAAGTTTGCAATTATTGTAATGATAATGCCTTCCTAACATGGCTCATTAAAATAATTTTTTGTTTATGAAATCGTGTAAGTATTTATGCAATATTTATTATAAAACAATCATAATACGCAGTGGCATATCATTTTTATAAAGAGGCTTTATAAGGTAAATATAATAGCAATGCGAAAATCTTTCTATCTGACGTATTTTTATTTTAAATAAATACACTTGGGCGAAAAACATGTCTATTGCCCGCGTGAGCGACTTGGGTGGGCTCTTGCAGATTCTATGTATTTTAATCTCTAAACATTTGAGTGCCAAGAACAACTCTCGTGCAGGCCCGCATTCAGTTCTCGACGTTCAAGCTTTTGCTATAGTAAATGTCTCTAAAAATGAGGCCGTATCTCGCCCTGACCAACTGTTTTTGGCTCAATTGTAATCCATCCAGCCGCAGTCAGCTGGGCAGGACCCAGTGCAGGTTTGGAAGGCTTTGGAAATTAAAGCACCGTAAGATTGTGAGTGTTCAAGTTTAGGGGGGACTAAGTATTTTGCGCGAATGTGAAAGCCCTGGGTTTATTTGTGTAAGTTAAAAATTGAGTTTTTGTTTGTGTGTATAAGAGTTTAGCAATGTGTTTAAGTAAGATTGTGCAACTGTTTTAAGTTTAGGGGGGACTAAGTATTTTGCGCGAATGTGAAAGCCCTGGGTTTATTTGTGTAAGTTAAAAATTGAGTTTTTGTTTGTGTATAAGAGTTTAGCAATGTGTTTAAGTAAGATTGTGCAACTGTTTTAAGTTTAGGGGGGACTAAGTATTTTGCGCGAATGTGAAAGCCCTGGGTTTATTTGTGTAAGTTAAAAATTGAGTTTTTGTTTGTGTATAAGAGTTTAGCAATGTGTTTAAGTAAGATTGTGCAACTGTTTTAAGTTTAGGGGGGACTAAGTATTTTGCGCGAATGTGAAAGCCCTGGGTTTATTTGTGTAAGTTAAAAATTTAGTTTTTGTTTGTGTATAAGAGTTTAGCAATGTGTTTAAGTAAGATTGTGCAACTGTTTTAAGTTTAGGGGGGACTAAGTATTTTGCGCGAATGTGAAAGCCCTGGGTTTATTTGTGTAAGTTAAACAAAAAAAAAATGAGTTTGTTTTTGCGAGCGAGTTTGTTTAAGCATGTGCTATAATTAAAAAACTTCCAAAGTAATGACAGTAATGCCAAAATGAATTCATCTTTTCACTTTTTTGAAAGGTGGAGGTGTAACATTTTCTGAAAAACTTTGCGCTTGATATACCACGGCACTGACATAAGTCGATGCGCTATATGAAGTTATTGGGCCCCCACCACAATAGCTGAAAACTATTACGATGCTAAAAAATGAAATTTAATACAGAACACAGATTCCCAGTAAGTATTAAATTGCTTAAACCACTCAACTACTTTCCTTTATAGTATATTTAAGAGTGTCAAATTAATGTTTGGAGTGTCAAATCCAACATAATATGGCTGAGGCCCCACTATTTAAACTTCTTTTCGTATGCTATGAAATATCACAGGTATTGTTAATGCTTGTAACGTTTATTACAAAAGATAGACATACATTTGATGCTATTTTTCATATTAAAATCTAATTTGAGGCCCGAAAAATATATCTATAAACAGGTTAGAACCTTACAAATGCAAGTATGCCTTTTTCACCAGTATTCAACTGAATACCACAGAAAATGGAATCTTTACTTTAGCTACAGAAAACGGAGCAAAGCCAAGGGGGGATGACTGAAATAAACAGTTTCCAACCTGACTCTTTCCGCACATAAACATGTCTTTCTTGACCTCATTTCAAATTATATAGAGTACTGAAAGCTCATTTTCCATAGCAAATATACTAAGGAACTCATTTTACGACTAGAACGCAAACTAGGACCCCTCATTCAGATTCAAAACACGAGAATTATTGACTGAACATTTCCCCACTATCAAGCACACAGGACTCTTTAAAGCTATCTTAACTTCTTTAAAACCCCAATATGACCCATCTCACATGCAGATCCTGTTCTATGACTCGCCCTTCATGTCAATGTACCCCACAGTATCATGCAAATTCAAAATAAGGCTTACTACATCTATATATCCAAACTTGGTCTTTGTAAGAAATCATGACCCCCCCTTGTATGCTTGACCCCCACTGGGGTTATCCACCTCTGACCATTACAGAAAATGGAGCTGTGCCCAAGGACTCCCTATACTATTCAGTCATAGCCTCATTAAAGTACTCCAAAAACTTCTATATTCGCTTTCAACTGCGTTTCTTGGTTTGAATCTATTGAACATTCACCCTCTGATCCATTCAAAAGTAAGGGCCCCCAAATGGATACCGTAGTACTCTCGTAACACCCCCGGGACAAATCGTGCATTTTTGCTCATGCCATTAAAATACTCCAAAAACGTTTATATGCCTTTCACCAGTGTATTGTTTGGTTTCCAACTATTGAACATTCATCCTCGGTACCTTTCATAAGTAGAGACCCCCTTCTTGAGGCAATAGACTCATCTTAAAAGCTCGAGACAAATCGTGCAAGAAAACAGGTTAGGATAGGGCACCAGTTCCTCAGGTACACCCTTGGTGGTGGTCTCCCCCGTGACCCCAGGGGGGACCACCAACCCACCAACGCCAGCCAGCCAGGAGCGCGCTGCCTGTGCCCTAACCACCACCCAAAATAAGAGGAATGGACGATCTGGCCCGACAGGGTCAAGTCGGCATGGAAGTGCCCAACCGTTTCTGAAATTTTTTTACCTCAATCTGTCTCCTTATTCACTACTCTGCAGCTCCCTCACGCTCCTGCAGCTCCCTCACGCTCCTGCAGCTCCCTCATGCTCCCGCAGCTCCCTCACCCTCCCGCAGCTCCCTCACGCTCCTGCAGCTCCCTCACGCTCCCGCAGCTCCCTCACGCTCCTGCAGCTCCCTCACGCTCCTGCAGCTCCCTCACGCTCCTGCAGCTCCCTCACGCTCCTGCAGCTCCCTCACGCTCCCGCAGCTCCCTCACCCTCCCGCAGCTCCCTCACCCTCCCGCAGCTCCCTCACCCTCCCGCAGCTCCCTCACCCTCCCGCAGCTCCCTCACGCTCCTGCAGCTCCCTCACGCTCCTGCAGCTCCCTCATGCTCCTGCAGCTCCCCCACTCCTGCAGCTCCCTCACGCTCCTGCAGCTCCCTCACGCTCCCGCAGCTCCCTCACGCTCCCTCACGCTCCTGCAGCTCCCTCACGCTCCTGCAGCTCCCCTACGCTCCTGCAGCTCCCTCACGCTCCTGCAGCTCCCTCACGCTCCCGCAGCTCCCTCACGCTCCTGCAGCTCCCTCACGCTCCTGCAGCTCCCTCACGCTCCTGCAGCTCCCCCACGCTCCTGCAGCTCCCTCACGCTCCTGCAGCTCCCTCACGCTCTCGCAGCTCCCTCACGCTCCTGCAGCTCCCTCACGCTCCTGCAGCTCCCTCACGCTCCTGCAGCTCCCTCACGCTCCTGCAGCTCCCTCACGCTCCTGCAGCTCCCCCACGCTCCTGCAGCTCCCCCACGCTCCTGCAGCTCCCTCACGCTCCTGCAGCTCCCTCATGCTCCCGCAGCTCCCTCACGCTCCTGCAGCTCCCTCACGCTCCTGCAGCTCCCTCACGCTCCTGCAGCTCCCCCACGCTCCTGCAGCTTCCTCACGCTCCCGCAGCTCCCTCACGCTACCGCAGCTCCCCCACGCTCCTGCAGCTCCCTCACGCTCCCGCAGCTCCCTCACGCTCCCGCAGCTCCCCCACGCTCCTGCAGCTCCCTCACGCTCCTGCAGCTCCCTCACGCTCCTGCAACAGATTGGCCCTTTTAAGTATGTTTTGAAAAAATTAACTAATACATACAACTTTAAAATATCCATAAAACAATTAGAATGCAGCTACCACCATCCCAAAAAATGTCTAAATATACTTAAGAAAGGAAATTGTCACTTTGGATCAACATGTATATTTTTTCATCTTGATATGTGTGAAACCTCACACAAGGAAAGAAAACGCCATGACCTAAGCTGCCCTTTCTTTCATGTGAAAGGCACAGAACGCTATATAAAGAGTGACAAACAAGAATTTGGCTTCGCAGGAAAGGCATGTATATTTTTTATAACCAGACGAAAGAGATTTCAAAAGGTGGAACAGAGTGTGTGTGTGGAACTGGCTGAAAGACCCATCTGCATACCAGAATCACACATACAATTACTCCATACAACTGTACTACAACTACAACAGGCAACAACCCTGCAACAACCAGTAATAGTCAGAACAAAACCGACACGCCCATGCATAAAGGACGTGCCAGAAAAATCTTCATCAAATTACCCTAAATAGAGCAACCTCATTCAACTTTGCCAAGATACAAGGACAGAAAACAGGAGCAAAACACAAAATACCATTCATAAATGGACTCCTCGCCGAGTCATGTGCAGTATTTGGAAAAGAAATCCATGCAGGTAACCCTTGGACAGCGAGATCGGCATACCAGAATATAATCTATATAGACATGATAGGGTAAATAGGTCACATGGAGGAGTAGGTTTGTTTATAGGAGAAGAACTTATGCTCTGAGTATCTTAACTCTACAAATGAGGTGGTAGTAACTACCTGGGAGTAAAAATATAATAAACTTAGTTATTATTCGAATACACAAACTGCGAGATGCAAAGGCCTCGATAATCTGGTAAACCTAAAACCTGATATTGTCTTCCTAGGTGACTTCAACCTGCACCACTAATATGGAGAATATTTTACAAAGAATAAACAAGATTTTAATATCAGGAAATCTATCTGGACATAAACCACAGATTAGAAAACTACTTAGATTGTGACGAAATTTCACTAAACATGCAGATAAGAGTCAACTAGGAACGAAAATATTTAGATCTGAACTCCACAAACAAAGAAGATATAATAAGGGACATTACAATGTCAGATTCCACATAATCAGATCACAAGCTCATTGAAGTGCAAACTAACTTTAATACAGTGGAACCTCGATTAATGAATTTAATCCTTTCTGGCACCGAACTCGGCATGTCAAACGCTAGTCTTAAAAAACAAATTTCCACATGTAAAATAATGTTAATAAAATTAATCCGTTCTATTGCCGGAAAACATCAATATGATATTCGATTTTTTTAAATAATGGAGCAGCCTACCTGACACACACTGAACAAACCTTTATGGCTTTTTCTTTGTTTTTCATTTTTTTTTATTTATTTTTTATAGAAAAATGTTTGATCAGTGTATGTCTGGTAGGCTGCTCCATTTTGTATAAAATAAAATAAAATTTGAAAAAAAAGAAAAATGTAATAAAGGTTCGTTCAGTGTTTGTCAGATAGGATGCTCCATATGACTTTCTATTTTTCATATTTGTTCAATTTGGTTTGTATTTTTCATTTGTGTTATTAATAATGGAACAAACCTACCTGGCACATACTGAACAAACCTTTATGACATTTTTCCTTTTTCCAAATTTATTATTTTTTATTTTTCGTTTTTTTTATTTTTTTTATACAAAATGGAGCAGCATTCCTGACATACACTGAACGAACCTTTTTGACATTTATTCTTTTTTCAAATTGATTTTTTCTAATTTTGTCTAAAAACCAAAATCAATGGTTTGCAACATTACAGCAGTCACCCTTTTTACATCCCAGCATCTTAAAAAAAAAATTTGCATCGTCGGAGGTGTTTTTGTGAGAACCAACAGGAACACTAGGAAGAACCATGTACTTTTCTTGTTAATCAAGTGTAAGCTCGTCAATCGAGACAAATTTTCGCCGAGTGGGAAGCACGTTATTTGAAATGAACTTAGAACAGTTTCCCCACTGAATGATTGTTAGTAGTAAAAATCCCACAAAAGAAATAGAACAACTGAGTTCCGAAGTATATAAAGTGTC
The DNA here is from genome assembly GCF_040958095.1 of Procambarus clarkii. Taxonomy (NCBI): domain Eukaryota; kingdom Metazoa; phylum Arthropoda; class Malacostraca; order Decapoda; family Cambaridae; genus Procambarus; species Procambarus clarkii. The sequence continues at coordinate 17,890,648 of NC_091182.1, read as the reverse complement.
TGAAATGTGTTCCTTTGTTAAAAGCCAAAAAGAGGACTAATGTAGAAAGCTAATGCATACATCAATACAAAGTAAAAAAATAAATAAATGCTTAAGACACAACTATCCCTAAAACGAAGGAATAATTTAAACACAATGTTTGAAGAAATCTGGTAGAGACTGAAACAGTCATATATGATTGATGGAATGCACTAGAACAGTCATACATGAGATAGAAAAAACTAAAATATTTCTTCACATATGCAAAAATAAAGTAAGTAAGTAATTATCAAAAGAAGGCACCAAACTGGAAGGCTATGCAAAAATAAAAAAAAATATCAAAAGCAAAAAATCACTCAGTATTGGACCTATTCCTACAAGTGAATGGCCATACACAGGATGACAAAGAATAAGGTAAATCCAAAAATACCAGTTGGAGGACATATTTAGCACCCCATTAAACCGCATGAAAGTAGATGATCCGAAAAGTTTCTTTATGCATGATATTCTAAACTCTTATAATATAACCGATATCAACACGAATTTTGCAGATTTTGAAGGAGAAATTAATATGATGCCCATGCACTAAGCCCGGGATCAAAACTCGTGTAATTCAGTATTTATAAATGATAAGTGCCAGCAGCAAAGTGTGGAGAAAGAGCTTTTGACACAGGAGATATACTATTGATTTAAGCGAATGTGGTATATCTATTCTTTACAAGGGAGGGAGGCAAAGCATTGGCTAAGAATTATGGACCAGTTGCACTAACGTCCTACATAATAAAAGTAGTTGAGAGTGATCAGGAGTCAGGTCCTCGGTTTCATGGAGACCAATGTCCTCCACAACACAGGTCAGCATGGATTTAGAGCGAGATTATCATGCCTCTTGCAGCTACTTAACCACTACGGCAAAAATCACTGAGGTATTGGAAGTAAAGCATTATTCAGGTGTGGTATTCATGAACTTCACAAAATCATTTCATAATTGTGATCATGGAGTGTGTAGTACACAAAATGAGGTTAATGGGAATATCAGGTGAAGTAGGATGGTGAATATTCAATTTTATTACGCAAATCAGCAGGAAAAATGATAGGATGGATTATGAGAACATTCAAATTCATAGATTCAATCACAGTGAAGACTAAACCAAACACCAAAAGATAAGGAGACGACGACGCTTCAGTCCGTCTTGGACCATTATCAAGTTGATTGTCTTGATAATAGTCCAGGATGGACCGAAGCTTCGTCATCATCTCATTTTCTGGTGTGTGGTTTAGTCTTCATATCTTCAGCCACGTCATTGTTACTCTTCGTCTGCATCCCATCACAATGGTTGTACTATTAAAATCACTTCTGTTCCGTCTTGAGTACTGCTCTATACTCGCTTTCCCCTTCAGAGCTGATGAGATTAATGAAATAGAGGGAATACAAAGAATATATTCGGCACACACACACACTATAATGCACCTAAATAATTGGGATCGTCTCATAGCTCCCTAAAAGAAAATTCCTAGAAAGGAGACGAGTGAGGTATCAAATAACACACACATGGAAAGTACCCCCATCCAGGTACATCCAGGCACAGTACTAAATTTGTAATATAAATAAAAGCTCTGGATTATGTAAACACTCTTTTGTCAAATTCTGTCATGTATTATTGTCTGGATAGTAATTATTCTTTGAATAATGGCACACACACAATGGCAATGTGTGCACTGCCTGAAGATTAGGGCAGAGATTGACAGGCTAATGAAGCAGGTGAAACATAATGGAGGGGAAGGCATCTCAGCAAGGATACAAATGAGAAGCTCCATCGAAATAACTCAATTTATCCACCACTCGCCAGTTAAGACGGCGAAAACGTCCAAGAAATCAAGAACACTAGTTAGAACGTTTAACCACTTCAGTTGAATGAGAGGAAGACCATTACCGGTAACTAACCAGAGAAGCTGAGCATCACAACAAAAGCCTGGACATTTGTTGGTGGCTTGGCACAACCTTCTGCTTCATAAATACAAGCGTTTAGGCATGTTCACCGCGGTCAAGGAATAAAGGTAATAAGAAATAGTGTGACGCAATACTATCAAGTATTGATGACAAAGTAGTAAGACTGCGGACATTGTCTGCCTCTCGATAACAAATATTCACGGAGCTAGGAAGCAGGAGAGGTATTTAAATAAAGTAACACTGACTTAAAAGTTTTATGAAAGTTATACAATACCATTATTGAATAACTGGGAAGCTTGCATTAGCATGAAGATCATGTATGCGAGTGAACAATATTCACTTTTCATGGTTGGTGTGTGTGGCAGCTTTTGTAGACGGAGTTAAATGTGTAGGACTGTGGTAGGTACCACAGTAATAGTGATATGGTTATGACCAGTGAAAACTGCGGCCACTGTTGTAGGCACCACAGTAATAGTGATATGGTTATGGCCAGTGGAAGCTGCGGCCGCTGTTGTAGCACCACAGTAACAGTGATATGGTTATGACCAGTGGAAGCTGCGGCCACTGTTGTAGGCACCACAGTAATAGTGATATGGTTATGGCCAGTGGAAGCTGCGGCCACTGTTGTAGGCACCACAGTACAGTGATATGGTTATGGCCAGTGGAAGCTGCGGCCGCTGTTGTAGGCACCACAGTAACAGTGATATGGTTATGACCAGTGGAAGCTGCGGCCACTGTTGTAGGCACCACAGTAATAGTGATATGGTTATGGCCAGTGGAAGCTGCGGCCACTGTTGTAGGCGCTACAACGTGAATTATGTGGATGTACTGTTACAATCCACAAGTTACGAGTAAGGTATTAGCTAGTGAATCAAACACAACAACACTTAACAAATGATGGTCGAAAGGATTGGTTGTACATGTGAGTAGCCGGACTGTTGTCACACCGAAGTAAGGTCAAGGAGATTAGCCCACCCAAGCCAATGTTATAGCCTTGAGGTCACAAAGGGTGATTCAATGTTCTTGGAAACGAGAAGATTTACATTTAAGATGATTATAACATCCTTGGGATGGTTGGTGTGGTAGTGAAGGCTATGACCGCCTAGACAGCAGTCTTTTGGAAGCCGCCGTGTCATCAAGTACTCTACTTTACCTGCTTGTGGCAGCGACAGAGAGAAACCAGCCAACTGTGGGGACCCGATATGATCTTTTTGAGACGAGTCTGCAATGTGTGAGTATTATATGGGAGACTAACCGGGTAAGGAGTGTTTTAGTGATGGTTTGGAGTTAGGGACTTAAGTTGAGGTTATTAGTTGTATACGAGGGACAGTTAGGTCCAGTGCGTTTATTGTCATTGGGTAGGCAATTTAATCCAAATTGGATGTTATATTGTTAATTATTGTCAGTATTTTATATAATGAAATTAGAAAACCTGACGGCCTTTAATCACCTTCCATATGTTCTCATGTGATTTCCATTACAAACCTATTTGTACGCCTTAAGGATCTAGTTGGTGAAAAATAATTTTTTTTATATATCAAAAACCAAGGTACAAAAACAGGGAACAAATGAAAAGCATAATAAACCAACGGGCTTATACATGAAACAAATCAAACACCATGAAACAGACATTAAATACATCCAAAAGGTCACAGCATAGGACAGAGAACACAGACAACATAAATAAAGGACAATGAAAATAACTAAAACGTACAAGAAAAAATGCACAAAATTACAACAAACGTATAGAAAACCAACCACCCCAGAACAGAAAAGTGGAGTAAAGTAAAACGCAATCACGGGCAGTCCAACTCCGCACACAGGAGCATAACCAGACACAAATGAGGACACCAACAACAAATAAACAGTAAATCCAAAAATTTCACTCAAGAACATAAATAACATAAAATACATAAAGAATAAAGCAATGACAAGTATAAAATTACAAACACACACACACACACATTGGACCAACACATGGAACAGCAATATACACAACCACACCACATCCGCACACAACCACAGCACAAACACCCACACCTAACAAAGGCAAAGCACACAACAAATCGCAAATACAGCAAAACAGGCCACACAGGAGCCAAGAACAAACACCCACACCACTCGCACAGATAAGGACACCCACCAGTGCATGCAGGCACCGGGGAACCACCACACACAACACAGAAACCAACCACACGGATCACTCCTACTTCTCCGGGTACTCCCGAGCCGGAAATCATAAGCAGTAAACATCCCAATCAAGTTAGTCAGTGTCAGGAAGTGGACGTCCAGGATCCGCAGTAGGCCGAGGCATCAAATCCGGCACACCAATGATGAAACACCGCACCCGCGGAACCCAGATGGTAGAAGGGCACCAGGAAACACGAAACACTCGATCATCAATCTCGACACACATAGGTATACCAGATCCGTCGGCCACCTCTTCGGATGGGAGGATGACAGGGAAGGGATTCCCCCTAGGATGCCGGTCACAAGGCCTCACATCGGGCTGCCCACTAGGGCGCGCACTTTGTTCCACGCTGGGCATCGCACCGAGCCCCGCGGAGGGCGGCACCGCAGGTGCCCCAGTGTTCCCACCACTCGGAACAGGAGCAGAGACCCCCGTCGCACATCCTTCGACAACACCACTACGATGTCGCAATCACCAGGGGCAACCGCCCACTGAGGAGAGCCACAAGCAGGGGGCACAGTGTCAGGCACCACAAGAGGCAACACAGCGACGTCCACAGCATCATCATCCATCGCATCACACTCCTCTGCCCACGTACGGCGAGGCGACGCATCCCGAGCCGAACGACGGCGCTTAGAAATAGGCTACTGATCGTCGGAACTGTCACCCCTGCAAACGGTGTCCCAGAAAAACCATCGGCAGGCGGGCCCAAAGCCGGTGCAGCACTATCACGAAGAACAACAGTTTCAACGACACGGGGCAAAAAGCCACCACCATTCAAAGAGACCGGAGTTGGAGAAGGAAGACACAGAGCAGGCAGAAGGGAAGACTCCAGCACATGGGAGGAATCCAGCGAGGGCGACGGAACCGGCAGAGGAGAAGATGCACACGCCAACGAGGAAACTACCAGAGGCGACGAGGCAGAGGGCATGGGCGGAGACACACGTCATCGCCCCGACAGCCCCGGAAAGCACATGTTCTTCAGCAGGAGATGCAGGCGCCACCCCTACAGCTCCATCCAAGGTCACCACGAAGAAACCGGATGCGGATGCACCTCCACAACCACCGAACGGCGAAAGTCCGAAGCAGGTGCCCTAGGTCCTCAGAGCACACCAGTAGAGCAGACAGATCAGGCCCGGATGGAGTGACAGCCGGAACCGCCACAGGAACCACACCAGGTACCTGCAGAGCGAGGATACGCTGGAGAATCCCCACTCACAGAAACGGGGAAAATCATCCTCCAGGAAAACTGAAGGAGCCTCAGCACGAGGAGCGTCACAACCGGGCGCTACGTGGCCCTCAGCACCACACCGGACACATGTGCGTGTTTGACCTTGATAGAAGGTCCGCATAGAAAGCCCACGAAACGAAACCCTAGATGGTATCAGGCTCGTGAGCCACATGAGTGTGCGTGTACCCAGCCGGACCCCCTTCAGGCAGCCCGCACTCAAAATGTTGAACCGGTGCTTCACCACCACACCAAACCACGTAAACACTGACAAGCTCTGCCTCGGGGAAGGTCACTGGCACACCATGAACACTCGCTAATGTCAAAGGCCCTCAGGGATCCGATATCTCCACAGTCACAGCCGAATCAGGAATAGGAACGAGCGTGCATCCTAGCGTGCCACAAACTCCTGGTAAAGCAGCAACGTGGCAAACGATACCGCCACACGGGTAGGCGAGATTTTTTCAAGCCCCAGTAGTTCAGAGACGTCAACACAAAGCACGTCCAGGAGAGCAATCTCCACAATGGACCAGTCCACTGCACCAGAAAAATCCAGCCAGACAGTATCAACGAACCTAACACGGGTATCCCCGGCTACCGCCATACCGCCAGCCAGCCCCCCGGCTAGCGGGCGCTCCACACCTCAAACTGCACCCGCCCCCTCGCAACTCCAGGCAGCAACTGGCAGGTCAGGCGAGCATGTCTGACCCTCCTGGCAGCCAACGAGGCATTCCATGCATGAAAAATAGTTTGGTTGTAGTAAACTATTTCATGAGGCTAATTATATACAGTAGGGAAAATTTTGTGTTCACAACTAACCTGGGTTTCTCCGTTCACGACCGTACACACAAAAGAGCAAACTACTACCAAATGCCATTGTACGAGGAAAACACACAACAATTAAGAATACAGTATTATAGGGTACCAATTCTTTTACACAAATATTTTTCCGTCGAGGAGGGGGCAGTCGCAATACGTCAAAGTATTAGATGTAATGTGGGAGTGGGACTCAAAACTGAGCTACACAAACTGTTTGGAGAGCATTATATGGAAAATTATCTACCTAATGATAGGTGTTAAACATAATCCACCAAACTTCGAAAGAAAACGGCTTTTATGAGAACTAATATCTATTGCTTCTAGGTCTAACACTGAACATTGTTACCAATTTTAGTACAATAAATTTTACTTGCCAAACAGGATTTTTTGGTAATTTATGACCACTTTATTAAGCAAAATAATATTGTGCCAACACAGTAAGATAATATAGACTAGTTTAACAGGGAGACACTGATAAGTAGAATCTTAAAAAGGGATGTGCTACTTAGGGAACTGACCACGAAGAAATTACATTAAACAAGACTCAGAAAAATTATTTGAGAGAAACGTAAGGTGCCAGATTATTCTGACATCAGATTCATATATTTTGGAGGCCTTTGGGAATTATGGATTTGGCAGACTTTAACATGAAAGTTAGTCAGTTCTTGGTGGTCGCTGGATCACAGGTGCGTGGTGGCCGCTGGATCACAGGTGGGTGGTGGCCGCTGGATCACAGGTGGGTGGTGGCCGCTGGATCACAGGTGGGTGGTGGCCGCTGGATCACAGGTGGGTGGTGGCCGCTGGATCACAGGTGGGTGGTGGCCGCTGGATCACAGGTGGGTGTTGGCCGCTGGATCACAGGTGGGTGGTGGCCGCTGGATCACAGGTGGGTGGTGGCCGCTGGATCACAGGTGGGTGGTGGCCGCTGGATCACAGGTGGGTGGTGGCCGCTGGATCACAGGTGGGTGGTGGCCGCTGGATCACAGGTGGGTGGTGGCCGCTGGATCACAGCTGGGTGGTGGTCGCTGGATCACAGGTGGGTGGTGGCAGCTGGATCACAGGTGGGTGGTGGTCGCTGGATCACTGAATCACGATGTAATGTTTTAATTACAAATAAAACTCGGGAACATGGTGCACTATTGATTGTTTAGATCAAATAGTAGTGACCCAATATGGGTAACCATGGCACTAAAGAACTTTATCAGAAAACAGAAGGCTTAATACAAACGAATTATGACAATTTTGATACATAACTTCCTGGCTTGGTGCCTTCTATTGATAATTATTATGACAAAATCTTTGTAAAAAACGAAACAAAACACTATGTACACTTTGCAGGGCAAGCAATGAAAGCCTTCTGGGGTTTCACCAGATAGATGAAACAAAGATTACAGACAACACCTGGACATTAACAAACAAGTCAAATAACAGATGACAAAGAAAATTTAAATTACTAAATTCTAAGAAAGTATCAAAGACCTTTATGAATATATCAGAACAAATCTACGTAGAATATGAAGATGACATCCTGACAAGTTTAGTGGTTACCAGAGAAGAAATTATTAAACAAATATAAAAGGATGCTATAGCCATCACACAAGGAGGGGGGGATAGAAAGCAGTCACAGCCACGAGGTCACTTCAAGGCAGCTAAATCCCAAAGGGACATCAGAGTCAGAGCTACCAGACATTGAAAATATAATGTTTATAGGAAACCTACAAAACGTTTATACGAAATTGTTAATTTTTACTCTGATCATCAAAGTTAAGTAAGCAGTATTTATGGGAATGTTTCTTGCAGCCCTGAATTTTTGAACTCAAAACTATAATTTTAAAGACTGCCAATCGGCCATATAAAGTGTCTCAACTGTGAGGGAGCACACACCGCCGTCTCTATGGACGGCCACATGCAACTTTAAGAAATTACGAAATTGTCACCAGCCACACCAACAACCAATCAGCCGGCGAGCGTCAACACACAGGCAACGACGTTCCCTGTGCTACCCAACTCCTCTGCTACAACGACGTCCCTACCAGACCAGGCCGCTCACCCACTGGGGGACACTGCACTTCAATGCCATTGGCACCCCTTTCACTAATCATATCAAACACGCCAACACCAACAAATTTCTTATTGCCTCAGAAGACGACCTTTTGCCTGTTTTAGGGAATCTGCTTTAAGTAAACTCGCCCAAGCTTCTCCGACTCCTGTCCGTACTATTGAACAAAAATCTAAATGCTCTGTCCTTGTACGAAATGTCGCCAGCTCTGTTCTATCAGCACCTAATACTATCAATCTCTCTCAGGACATTTCACACAGGAATGCTATTACTGTAATGGATATATACTCGGTGCCTAATACAAAATACCTTAAGATCCAATGTTCTTCCTCTGCAGAAGCTCAAAAACTCTTGTATCAGGGTATCAAAATCTTCAACACCAGCACTCCTCCCTATCTCATTTGTTCAGTTGACTATCTTCCTTTGCTGTAATGTTTCAAATGTTACAAATGAAAATGTAAAAGCCCACAAATTTGCTCTAAATGCTCTACAGAAGGCCATTTTTATACTCGGTGCTCTGCCCCCACCCTAAAATGCACTAATTGCCAAGGTGCTCATTCAGCAGTTGAAAAATCTTGCCCTCTGAGAAATTCTCTGAAAACTCTTCGAACCAACCAACTTCGCACTCATGCACACCCTCAATCTTCTTCAATCACCCATAACCCATCCCATCACCAAACAGCATCAGCCAACTCCATAACCTATGCCAGTGTCCTTAATGCTTCCCCTCACCAGCAACATCACCACCCTACTAATGCACAACAAACTCAGTCCTCTCTACCTCTTTCCTCACCCACCACATACACCCTACTCTCCTCTCCAGAACATGACATATGAGCGAGTCACAGCCTGCGTCCAAGCAACATATCTGCAAGCTTAAGACTATGGCCGAGAGTTCGCTGACTACCTTCCCATCTTCCTCACTGTTACAGACCCGAATCCAGCGTCAGAGCACGGAGCCATGAAATTAGCGCCATCTGTAAATCGCCAGCCGAAAACCCCGCAACATGGACAACGCCATCTAGCGAGGACGGGATATACCGGCCACAGGGGCTGGTTTCCCGTCTTAATCAGCTCGTAACGTAGCCGCTGCTGACCTCTGGTGAGGTGGCGCTTAGACAGCAACACCATCTATGGAGTGGATAGGTGGACGTTTGTGTCTAAGCCTGTAAGTGAGGTGCCCTAGAGTGTCCCTAGTACTAGTGACGTGTCTGATTACAGAGTCGACCTGGGACTGCTGTATCAGACGATGGAGCAGTCTACCAAAGGCAGCCAAAGTCTCTCCACGTGTTTGCTGCAGAAGCTGTGAGTCACCCCCGGATGAACACTGTTGAGTGTGTTAGCCTGCCTGTGACGTGGCAGTACCAGGAATCGTTTTATCTGGGGGCTGGCTGGTGGAAGAGACTAGCCACTGTGGTGCGGAGAGAGGAGAGTGATCTGCGGAATCACACGAGGCTCCTGCCTAGGGCTCGCAACCCTAGTATCGGTCGTGGAGTGGCCTACACAGCGGAGCTGATAGGAACCTGCCAGCTACAGGCTGGATTTGTGGTTGAAGGCCTCCACGACGGTGCACCCAGTGGGACTGTGATTTGGCTGGCCTGTGGCCGGGGTAGCTTTGCCGAGAGAATCAAAGGATTCATCGTGGGCCACGAAGAAGAGAACCAGGGCTACTCATCTTGAGCACCGTGGAGCATCCTGCGTCTTCAGAGGAAGACTAATTTGTATATAATAAGTGTAGTTATAGCAACCCCGCGTGTGACTGATATATTTATGGTGGTGGTAGCAATATATATACAAAAGCAGTACATTTGTATCCCTTCCCCTTTAATTTAACTTGCATTACGGAACACACCCCTTGAAAGCCACTACTAACTTGGGGCCGGATACCCAAACTCTAATAACATCAGTTGCGACCCAATAGGACCATAACATAATTGGCATCCCCAGTGGGATCCGACCCCTTGTCAAGTATGTTTGACAGGGGTGGTGATGTAGCGCAATCCCTTGTAAATAATTCCCCCTGTTTGTGACTATTAGGACGTTATACGTCCTGTGCGGTGCTCGGTGTGATTCAGTGCAATATTGTAGAGTGCGGTACTCGCTGTGATTCAGTGCAATATTGTGTAGTGCGGTGCCCAGTGTAATTACGTGCAACAGTGGCAACTGAAGTGCTCGGTGCGTTAAGTGCTAAAGTGAAAGCGGTGTGTTAAGTGCTAGTGCTCCATTTAAGTGACAATGGCAGAAAAAGCTACCATCGACGATCTGGACGACGTTCAGGCCTTTCTGAACAAGGAGGACTGTCTTGCCAGATTGAAATATCTGGGGAAACAGGAACTTGTATTAGTGAGTGCCTATCTGGAGATAAAGATACGTGCCAGTGATTCCTGTGTGGAGATCTTGTCCAAGGTTCACAAGCATTTGACGGCAGAGGAGAAACAGGAAAGCGAGGCACAAATTACAAAAGAAAGTGAGGAAGTAGCTTCCACTGAAAAGGAAGATAAGGGCAGTGACATTGAAAGCGATGCGGGTTAGCTGAACATAAGCTTTCTAACTGTCAGAATGCGTGCCTTGGAAATAAATCGCGAGATAGAATGGAAGAAATTAGAAATGGAAAGAGAGAGACAAGAAAAAGAATTAGAGATGAGGCGTTTAGAATTAGAACGAGAAAGAGAGAGAAAGAGAAGAACGAGAAAGAGAACGAGAAAGAAGAGAAACGAGAGAGAGAAGAACGACGAGACAGAGGAAAAAGAGAGACAACATGAGCTAGAAGTATTGCGATTAGGTGGTGGGAGGCAAACAATGGAAACGAGTAGTTTCGATCTGGTAAGGAACATCAAAATGGTCCCGAAGTTCAACGAGAAGGAAGTTTCGAAGTTCTTCGCAGCCTTCGAGAAGGTCGCAGCCTCTTTGGAATGGCCAAAGGTGAATTGGGCCATCATGATACAGTCCGTCTTGACTGGGAAGGCCCCAATCGCTTACTCCACGTTGTCCCTTGATGACTCCGGCGTCTACGACAAGGTGAAGAAGGTAGTGCTCATGGCTTACCAATTGGTACCTGAGGCTTACAGGCAGAAGTTTAGAAACCTGAAAAAGACCTCGGAGCACACGTTCACCGAATTCGCATCAATCAAGGAACGGCTTTTCCAAGAATGGTGTGCCTCTCGGAAGGTGGAGACCAAAGAAGACCTCGAGCAGCTCATACTGTTAGGGGACTTCAAAGACTGTTTGTCTGGAGATCTGAAGACGTACCTAGAAGAGCAGCAGGTGGAGACCTTAAGAGCAGCAGCCACGATGGCCGAAGAATACATCCTGACACATAGGCCTTCTGCTAGGTATGTCCCGAAGACCTATTCAAGATATCCAGCCAAACATAAACCGGAGGATAAGACCGCCCCTCATAGTGCCGCCAAATCAACCCCAGATAGTCCTAGGAGGATTAGTCCAAAAAGGGACATAATGTGTTGGACCTGTGGAAAGAAAGGACACATTGCTGCGAGGTGTCGTAGCAGTACAGGTAACAATCCACGTAGGGAGGTTATGCTGATAAACAGTATAGTCCCACCAACATCCAACCTAGAGAAAAGGAAAGAATTGTTCGCCCCATATACTTCCCAAGGGTATGTATCCAGTGACCACTCGGGTAAGCCCGTGGTAGTACTCAGACAGTGGAGCTGTCCAGTCTCTGATTTTGGAAAATTCATTACCCGAAGGTATATCAGCGAATGGGACGCAGAAGGTAATCCTGGGTGGATTCCCTTCCACCTTGTACGTTGCCCCTTTGGTACAGGTGCGTCTAGACTCTCAGCACTTCAAAGGTGAGTGTCGGTTGGCTGTGGTGGATAGTCTTCTAATAAAGGGGATTGACGTTATTTTGGCCAATGACTTAGCCCTAGGTTTGTTACCTAACTGTCCCGTAGTAGTGGAAGATCCAGTGTGTGAAGAGACCAGTCCAATTGCGGCGGTACAAACAAGGTCTCGGGCTCAATTCCAGGTACCACCAGATTTAAGTACTTTGTTTGACTCTCCTCCTATCCCACAGGTTACGAGTAGCCATACACCAGTCCCGCCCGTCCTGTTGCCGGTTCCTGAACGCTGGACTCGAGCCCGTCTGATAGAAGAGCAGAGAAAGGACCCTCAGGTATAGAAGTTGGCTAACACCCTAGACTCTCCTACGAAAGGAGGTGATCTGTACGTATGGTCAAGTGATGTACTGTGTCGCTGGCATCCTCCGAAATACCCCCAGTCAACTGAGGTGGGTGAGCAGATAGTCGTCCAGCCGTGTTCAGATCTAAGCTGTTAGAAACGGCTCATGCCGACAGATTTGCTGGACATGGTGGGGTCTCGAAGACCTTTCAACGACTAGCCAAATATTTATTGGCCGCATATGAAGAAGGACGTACATCGCTTCTGCAAAACCTGCCACTCCTGCCATATGGCAGGGAAAGCAATCCAGCCTGTCCCCAAAGCCTCTTTATGCCCCATTCCATCCATAGGTGAGCCCTTCGAGTACCTCATCCTGGATATAGTAGGCCCGCTTCCGCCTTCTACCTCAGGGGTGCAGTATTTGCTCACTATACTAGATCGGGTTAGTTGGTACCCAGAAGCGATCCCCCTTAAGACCATCACTGCTAAGGTCTTGGTGAAACATCTGCTCTGGTTTGTCTCGCGATATGGTCTCCCTAAGACCATTCAGACGGATCAGGGATCGAACTTTATGTCTCGTTTGTTTCACCAACAGATCGCCGACCTGGGAATCCGACAGATTACCTCCAGTGCCTACCATCCCGAGTCGCAAGGAGTTTTGGAGCGTTTTCACCAGACGCTGAAGGGCATGCTTCGGAAGTTTTGCTACGACTGGCAGAGTAAGTGGGTTGAAGACCTGCCCTATCTCCTATTTGCGGTAAGATCAGTGCCTAATGAATCACTAGGAATCTCCCCATTCGAGATGATTTATGGTCACTCTGTGAGGGGTCCCTTAGAAGTGGCACGAGACCATTGGCTAGACAAGGAGACCAACGAAGACGTAGTGGACTGGTTATCTACAAATAAAGGCAGGTTGTTCTCTGCATGGGAAATGGCTAAGAAAACCTTAGAGGGTACACAAAAGACCACCAAGAGCCGGTATGATAAGAGGACCAAACAAAGAGATTTCCTAGTAGGGGATCTGGTTTTGGTATGTACACCTACAGTGACTGGAAGTTTGAGCGCCAAATTTGTAGGTCCTAACCAGTAGTGGAAAAGGCCCCAAATCGCTGCCGTTTTGCTTTTTCCGACGGCAGCGATTTGGCGCACCCGTTTTTAGTTACCCCAGTGACCCTTGCACAGACATCGCTAATGGTCAATGACGTCACCAGGTAGCCGCTCAGTGTCCTTGCACAGGTACAATCGAGGGGATTAAAAGGCCGTGACTTGGCGCATCAGTTTATCGCTGCCGTTTTGCTTTTTCCGACGGCCGCGATTTGGCTCACCCGTTTTTAGTTACCCCAGTGAGATTTGACGGTCGCGATTTGGCGCACCCGTTTTTAGTTACCCCAGTGAGATTTGACAGCTGCGATTTGGCGCACCCGTTTTTAGTTACCCCAGTGAGATTTGACGGCCGCGATTTGGCGCACCCGTTTTTAGTTACCCCAGTGAGATTTGATGGCCGCGGTTTGGCGCAGGGGTTTTCTCGATTTTTTTCTCCAAGCCGGTCATTGGCACATGGGTCTTACAAACTTTTTTCCCCATGCCGGTCTTTTACCCCTGCCATTTTCGCTCAAGGGGATTAAACGGCCGCCTCTAGTCATCCCAAAATTTCGTTAGCTCAGTGACCCTGCACAGGCATGTTAAAGGGGATTAAAAAGCCTGTCATTGGCCCCTGGGTTTTCTCGAATTTTCTTTCATGGACGGTCCCATGCACAGGCATAGCCAATGGTCAATGACGTCATCGGGTGGCCAGTCTTCAATTTGCCTGGGGGTAGGATTAAAAAGCCGGTCCCTGGCGCATCCAAATTCCGTTACCCAGGTGACCTTGCACAGGCATCGCCAATGGTCAATGACGTCACCAGCTAGCCGCTCAGCGTTCCTGCACAGGCACGATCAAGGGGACTAAAAAGCCGGTCTATGAGTCGTGTGTTTTGCAATACAACAGTAACCCTGAACATAATGTAAAATACCATCATCCCTAGACTATTTTAAATTTCCTATTTACTTCCAACCATCGGCCATTGCATGAAACAAAAGGGGAGCAGCACTGCAAGAAGTTATTTGTGTATTTTTCGAGTTCGTCCACTGTTACCTGTATTTACCCAGGTCTTTTCCTAAATCTAAAAAAACAATCCAATTCATTCCTGTTCTGTTTCATGTTGATACGGTTTAATAGGTTATTAATATCACCCCTTTACTATAACCATTCAGTCACACCTCTATCATGTCTCCCCTATTTCTTGTTCTTCGTCTTTCTAGAGAATGTAATTTGAGCTTTGTCAATCTTCCTCGAAGGATCGTTTATTTCTCATAGGGCAAAATAAAAATGAAAACCTGCTATCAGTCATATATATGAAAAAACAGAGCCCTGGGCATTGGCAATTTCAATGCAAGTTCAGTAGTAATCCAATATTGACCCTAACCGTATACACGTCTCACATTCGCTCAAAACATACCTCGCACACCTTACTGTAGCATATAACAAATCAAAAATACTCATTCAGTAAAAGCAAGCCTCTCATTTTTTGAAAAAAGGCCTTCGTTTCTGACGTCATCATCCCTAATGCGCTGTAAGACCCACAATGAGCTTCCAGCCAATGCGATAAATGCGGATCCCAGGAGGGTCACACATAAGTGTGAACTCTTAATCAGGCTTAAAACCACAACTGTACTCTGTGCTTCATCAGAGTCGATATTCAGCTACATTAGCTCGTATTTTCACTCATTGCTTATATTTTCTGATATTCATTTCATAAACCATCCTAACCTAACTTATTATATAACAAACAAATACATTCTACAGACCAGTTATTGTTGTTGTTTAGCAGCATCATGAAAAGCGACCTCAGTATAGGGATAAGGTTTTGATGGCCATTAGCATATAAGTGTCAAGGTATCACAGTACCTGACTGGTCAACTATGTATGACGTCACCAGATAGCCAATGTGGCCTTTAGCGTCCTACTGGCATGTGTATTTGATGTTATTATTATTCAAAAATGACTAGACTATCCATCCACACCTAACCTAATTAGAGGTTTAGGAATATACATTTTAATTATCCACAACTGTAATCATTATTCGGTGATAAGTGCAAAAGTAAAACAGCAACCCAAATGTCATACTGCAATTTTTGTAGAATCGTACATCTGGCAGCATTGTAGGTGAGCTGAACATAAGAATAAAGGTAACTGCAGAAGTCCTATTGGCCCATACGAGGCTCCTATATATCTCCACCCAATCTCATTCATATTCATGTCCGCCCTATGCTTAAAACAACCAAGGGATCCACTTAAAGTATTAGTTTACAATAATAGTTTTAATAAATAGCTATCATTCTAGTTTTATACACAACAGCAATTATGAAACCCTATAGCTAGATATCGTACTGTAATCCACAAGTAGCTACCACACATCTGGCAGCATAGCGGATTAGCAGCTGTGTTGATAGGCTAGTCAACTGTCCTCACATCCATCAAATAGCTATCCAAATGTCGCACCTTAATTCATCTATCTAGCAACTTAGCTGGATGCTAAGTTGGAGTTTATTGGAGTTAAAATTAACGTAATATAATATGACCGAACCTAACCAATTCTACCTAACCTAGATAGGTTAGGTTAGGTTAGGTACCTGAAAAAGTTAGGTTAGGTAGTCGAAAAACAATTAATTCATGAAAACTTGGCTTATTAGGCAAATCGGGCATTGCATAGTAGGCTGAGAAGTGCGTTCTGGCTACTAGGTACGACATATATATATATATATATATATATATATATATATATATATATATATATATATATATATATATATATATATATATATATATATATATATTTTATATAACCTAGAAGGGGTACCACCTCTGGTGCAAATGTAGGGACCCATAGCCTCGGAGAAGAAAATAAAGAGTACTCAGAGAAGACCTTGTGGATCCTCACTGAACGCTTTGATATTTTCTTCTCCTACCACGCCTATTCTTTTGTTAAGTGTGTATATTTATCTAACTTTATTTGAAAATGTCATTACACAAAAAAAGTTACAATATTGATTACATACAGGGTACAAGGCTGCTTGTCACAAGTTGAATAGCTCCTCCAGCTCCTCAGATGGCGGGCAGGAACCATGGATGCAGTGAGCATTTCCTCTCTGGATTGCCACACTAAGGCGCTGAAAAAGAAAACTGGTAGCTCTGGGGTCTCTAGTTGTTTCGATTAGCTTAGACCCCAACTCCTTTAAAAAGCTAGCAGCACTTTTACCCCAGGCACCAAGCGTCTCTGAGGCAATGGGGACAAAATTGTAGTGGTGCTCAAGGTCTCTGTATTTACGTGACTTGGCCGCTTCCCGGTGATTGGCAGCTCCTCCTGCTTGTGTAGCACTGAAGTCAACATAGGTATTGGCTAAAGTTGAAACACAAGTGTAGTCCCACACCAACTGTCTACCATTCTTCCAGGGGTTCACTGTAATTCCGTCTGGGCGACCGACAGGCTCATCAGAGTTGCGGGACATTAGGTAACGGGGCTCTCTCTCTGCTGGACAACCGGCTGTGGTAAGGCTTCTCTTAATAATGTCATTAACCTCGCCGTGTCTTGCATGCCATCCTCCGGTCCTTTGGCAAAGAAGGCACACCGTCCATATCTGTATATATATATATATATATATATATATATATATATATATATATATATATATATATATATATATATATATATATATATATATATATATATATATATATATATATATATATATATTTATATATATATATATATATTAGTATATTTTGGTAGCAGTCTTTCCTGTAGACATATATTATTAAATATGACCGAAAAAGTAAGATTAATAATTCTAACACGAATTTTCTCAATCTTTCGTACATTTCGCTTCACTGTTGGAGGTAAATCAAAAATCAATTCTCCAAAATTCATTTTTATTTCTAGTCTGACGCGACACGAGCGCGTTTCGTAAAACTTATTACATTTTCAAAGACTTTAGTTCACAAATACACAACTGAATAGAACTTACGCATCTCCGATTTTATATCTACAGTTGAGTGAGGTGGAAGGGGTGATGTGGCATTAACACAAGACAGAACAAGATGTGGTATTAATAGGGTATTAATTTCATCAACACAAGACAGAACAAGAGTATTAATAGGGTATTAATTTCATCAACACAAGACAGAACACGAAACAATGGATATTGAATAGAAGTGTTGTAGAAAGCCTATTGGTCCATATTTCTTGATGCTTCTATATTGGAGCGGAGTCTTGAGGTGGGTAGAATATAGTTGTGCAATAATTGGCTGTTGATTGCTGGTGTTGACTTCTTGATGTGTAGTGCCTCGCAAACGTCAAGCCGCCTGCTATCGCTGTATCTATCGATGATTTCTGTGTTGTTTACTAGGATTTCTCTGGCGATGGTTTGGTTGTGGGAAGAGATTATATGTTCCTTAATGGAGCCCTGTTGCTTATGCATCGTTAAACACCTAGAAAGAGATGTTGTTGTCTTGCCTATATACTGGGTTTTTTGGAGCTTACAGTCCCCAAGAGGGCATTTGAAGGCATAGACGACGTTAGTCTCTTTTAAAGCGTTCTGTTTTGTGTCTGGAGAGTTTCTCATGAGTAGGCTGGCCGTTTTTCTGGTTTTATAGTAAATCGTCAGTTGTATCCTCTGATTTTTGTCTGTAGGGATAACGTTTCTATTAACAATATCTTTCAGGACCCTTTCCTCCGTTTTATGAGCTGTGGAAAAGAAGTTCCTGTAAAATAGTCTAATAGGGGGTATAGGTGTTGTGTTAGTTGTCTCTTCAGAGGTTGCATGGCTTTTCACTTTCCTTCTTATGATGTCTTCGACGAAACCATTGGAGAAGCCGTTATTGACTAGGACCTGCCTTACCCTACAGAGTTCTTCGTCGACTTGCTTCCATTCTCACAGAATGGAAGCAAGTCGACGAAGAACTCTGTAGGGTAAGGCAGGTCCTAGTCAATAACGGCTTCTCCAATGGTTTCGTCGAAGACATCATAAGAAGGAAAGTGAAAAGCCATGCAACCTCTGAAGAGACAACTAACACAACACCTATACCCCCTATTAGACTATTTTACAGGAACTTCTTTTCCACAGCTCATAAAACGGAGGAAAGGGTCCTGAAAGATATTGTTAATAGAAACGTTATCCCTACAGACAAAAATCAGAGGATACAACTGACGATTTACTATAAAACCAGAAAAACGGCCAGCCTACTCATGAGAAACTCTCCAGACACAAAACAGAACGCTTTAAAAGAGACTAACGTCGTCTATGCCTTCAAATGCCCTCTTGGGGACTGTAAGCTCCAAAAAACCCAGTATATAGGCAAGACAACAACATCTCTTTCTAGGCGTTTAACGATGCATAAGCAACAAGGCTCCATTAAGGAACATATAATCTCTTCCCACAACCAAACCATCGCCAGAGAAATCCTAGTAAACAACACAGAAATCATCGATAGATACAGCGATAGCAGGCGGCTTGACGTTTGCGAGGCACTACACATCAAGAAGTCAACACCAGCAATCAACAGCCAATTATTGCACAACTATATTCTACCCACCTCAAGACTCCGCTCCAATATAGAAGCATCAAGAAATATGGACCAATAGGCTTTCTACAAACACTTCTATTCAATATCCATTGTTTCGTGTTCTGTCTTGTGTTGATGAAATTAATACCCTATTAATACTCTTGTTCTGTCTTGTGTTGATGAAATTAATACCCTATTAATACCACATCTTGTTCTGTCTTGTGTTAATGCCACATCACCCTTTCCACCTCACTCAAATGTAGATATAAAATTGGAGATGCGTAAGTTCTATTCAGTTGTGTGTTTGTGAACTAAAGTCTTTGAAAATGTAATAAGTTTTACGAAACGCGCTCGTGTCGCGTCAGACTAGAAATAAAAATGAATTTTGGAGAATTGATTTTTGATTTACCTCCAACAGTGAAGCGAAATGTACGAAAGATTGAGAATATTCGTGTTAGAATTATTAATCTTACTTTTTCGGTCATATTTAATAATATATGTCTACAGGAAAGACTGCTACCAAAATATACTAATATATATATATATATATATATATATATATATATATATATATATATATATATATATATATATATATATATATATATATATATATATATATATATATATATATATATATATATATATATATATATATATATATATATATATATATATGGACGGCATGGCCTTCTTTGCCAATGGACCGGAGGATGGCATGCAAGACACGGCGAGGTTAATGACATTATTAAGAGAAGCCTTACCACAGCCGGTTGTCCAGCAGAGAGAGAGCCCCGTTACCTAATGTCCCGCAACTCTGATGAGCCTGTCGGTCGCCCAGACGGAATTACAGTGAACCCCTGGAAGAATGGTAGACAGTTGGTGTGGGACTACACTTGCGTTTCAACTTTAGCCAATACCTATGTTGACTTCAGTGCTACACAAGCAGGAGGAGCTGCCAATCACCGGGAAGCGGCCAAGTCACGTAAATACAGAGACCTTGAGCACCACTACAATTTTGTCCCCATTGCCTCAGAGACGCTTGGTGCCTGGGGTAAAAGTGCTGCAAGCTTTTTAAAGGAGTTGGGGTCTAAGCTAATCGAAACAACTAGAGACCCCAGAGCTGCCAGTTTTCTTTTTCAGCGCCTTAGTGTGGCAATCCAGAGAGGAAATGCTCACTGCATCCATGGTTCCTGCCCGCCATCTGAGGAGCTGGAGGAGCTATTCAACTTGTGACAAGCAGCCTTGTACCCTGTATGTAATCAATATTGTAACTTTTTTTGTGTAATGACATTTTCAAATATAGTTAGATAAATATACACACTTAACAAAAGAATAGGGGTGGTAGGAGAAGAAAATATCAAAGCGTTCAGTGAGGATCCACAAGGTCTTCTCTGAGTACTCTTTATTTTCTTCTCCGAGGCTATGGGTCCCTACATTTGCACCAGAGGTGGTACCCCTTCTAGGTTATATAAAATATATATATATATATATATATATATATATATATATATATATATATATATATATATATATATATATATATATATATATATATATATATATATATATATATATATATATATATATATATATATATATATATGTCGTACCTAATAGCCAGAACGCACTTCTCAGCCTACTATTCAAGGCCCGATTTGCCTAATAAGCCAAGTTTTCATGAATTAATGTTTTTTCGTCTACCTAACCTACCTAACCTAACCTAACCTAGCTTTTTTTGGCTACCTAACCTAACCTTACCTATAAATATAGGTTAGGTTAGGTTAGGTAGGGTTGGTTAGGTTCGGTCAGATATCTACGTTAATTTTAACTCCAATAAAAAAAATTGACCTCATACATAGAGAAAAGGGTTGCTTTATCATTTCATAAGAAAAAAATTATAGTAAATATATTAATTCAGGAAAACTTGGCTTATTAGGCAAATCGGGCCTTGAATAGTAGGCTGAGAAGTGAGTTCTGGCTACTAGGTACGACATATATATATATATATATATATATATATATATATATATATATATATATATGTCGTACCTAGTAGCCAGAACGCACTTCTCAGCCTACTATGCAATGCCCGATTTGCCTAATAAGCCAAGTTTTCATGAATTGTTTTTCGACTACCTAACCTAACTTTTTCAGGTACCTAACCTAACCTAACCTATCTAGGTTAGGTAGAATTGGTTAGGTTCGGTCATATTATATTACGTTAATTTTAACTCCAATAAACTCCAACTTAGCATCCAGCTAAGTTGCTAGATAGATGAATTAAGGTGCGACATTTGGATAGCTATTTGATAGATGTGAGGACAGTTGACTAGCCTATCAACACAGCTGCTAATCCGCTATGCTGCCAGATGTGTGGTAGCTACTTGTGGATTACAGTACGATATCTAGCTATAGGGTTTCATAATTGCTGTTGTGTATAAAACTAGAATGATAGCTATTTATTAAAACTATTATTGTAAACTAATACTTTAAGTGGATCCCTTGGTTGTTTTAAGCATAGGGCGGACATGAATATGAATGAGATTGGGTGGAGATATATAGGAGCCTCGTATGGGCCAATAGGACTTCTGCAGTTACCTTTATTCTTATGTTCAGCTCACCTACAATGCTGCCAGATGTACGATTCTACAAAAATTGCAGTATGACATTTGGGTTGCTGTTTTACTTTTGCACTTATCACCGAATAATGATTACAGTTGTGGATAATTAAAATGTATATTCCTAAACCTCTAATTAGGTTAGGTGGGGATGGATAGTCTAGTCATTTTTGAATAATAATAACATCAAATACACATGCCAGTAGGACGCTAAAGGCCACATTGGCTATCTGGTGACGTCATACATAGTTGACCAGTCAGGTACTGTGATACCTTGACACTTATATGCTAATGGCCATCAAAACCTTATCCCTATACTGAGGTCGCTTTTCATGATGCTGCTAAACAACAACAATAACTGGTCTGTAGAATGTATTTGTTTGTTATATAATAAGTTAGGTTAGGATGGTTTATGAAATGAATATCAGAAAATATAAGCAATGAGTGAAAATACGAGCTAATGTAGCTGAATATCGACTCTGATGAAGCACAGAGTACAGTTGTGGTTTTAAGCCTGATTAAGAGTTCACACTTATGTGTGAACCTCCTGGGATCCGCATTTATCGCATTGGCTGGAAGCTCATTGTGGGTCTTACAGCGCATTAGGGATGATGACGTCAGAAACGAAGGCCTTTTTTCAAAAAATGAGAGGCTTGCTTTTACTGAATGAGTATTTTTGATTTGTTATATGCTACAGTAAGGTGTGCGAGGTATGTTTTGAGCGAATGTGAGACGTGTATACGGTTAGGGTCAATATTGGATTACTACTGAACTTGCATTGAAATTGCCAATGCCCAGGGCTCTGTTTTTTCATATATATGACTGATAGCAGGTTTTCATTTTTATTTTGCCCTATGAGAAATAAACGATCCTTCGAGGAAGATTGTCAAAGCTCAAATTACATTCTCTAGAAAGACGAAGAACAAGAAATAGGGGAGACATGATAGAGGTGTGACTGAATGGTTATAGTAAAGGGGTGATATTAATAACCTATTAAACCGTATCAACATGAAACAGAACAGGAATGAATTGGATTGTTTTTTTAGATTTAGGAAAAGACCTGGGTAAATACAGGTAACAGTGGACGAACTCGAAAAATACACAAATAACTTCTTGCAGTGCTGCTCCCCTTTTGTTTCATGCAATGGCCGACGGTTGGAAGTAAATAGGAAATTTAAAATAGTCTAGGGATGATGGTATTTTACATTATGTTCAGGGTTACTGTTGTATTGCAAAACACACAACTCATAGACCGGCTTTTTAGTCCCCTTGATCGTGCCTGTGCAGGAACGCTGAGCGGCTAGCTGGTGACGTCATTGACCATTGGCGATGCCTGTGCAAGGTCACCTGGGTAACGGAATTTGGATGCGCCAGGGACCGGCTTTTTAATCCTACCCCCAGGCAAATTGAAGACTGGCCACCCGATGACGTCATTGACCATTGGCTATGCCTGTGCATGGGACCGTCCATGAAAGAAAATTCGAGAAAACCCAAGGGCCAATGACAGGCTTTTTAATCCCCTTTAACATGCCTGTGCAGGGTCACTGAGCTAACGAAATTTTGGGATGACTAGAGGCGGCCGTTTAATCCCCTTGAGCGAAAATGGCAGGGGTAAAAGACCGGCATGGGGAAAAAAGTTTGTAAGACCCATGTGCCAATGACCGGCTTGGAGAAAAAAATTGAGAAAACCCCTGCGCCAAATCGCGGCCATCAAATCTCACTGGGGTAACTAAAAACGGGTGCGCCAAATCGCGGCCGTCAAATCTCACTGGGGTAACTAAAAACGGGTGCGCCAAATCGCAGCTGTCAAATCTCACTGGGGTAACTAAAAACGGGTGCGCCAAATCGCGACCGTCAAATCTCACTGGGGTAACTAAAAACGGGTGAGCCAAATCACGGCCGTCGGAAAAAGCAAAACGGCAGCGATAAACTGATGCGCCAAGTCACGGCCTTTTAATCCCCTCGATTGTACCTGTGCAAGGACACTGAGCGGCTACCTGGTGACGTCATTGACCATTAGCGATGTCTGTGCAAGGGTCACTGGGGTAACTAAAAACGGGTGCGCCAAATCGCTGCCGTCGGAAAAAGCAAAACGGCAGCGATTTGGGGCCTTTTCCACTACTGGTTAGGACGTACAAATTTGGCGCTCAAACTTCCAGTCACTGTAGGTGTACATACCAAAACCAGATCCCCTACTAGGAAATCTCTTTGTTTGGTCCTCTTATCATACCGGCTCTTGGTGGTCTTTTGTGTACCCTCTAAGGTTTTCTTAGCCATTTCCCATGCAGAGAACAACCTGCCTTTATTTGTAGATAACCAGTCCACTATGTCTTCGTTGGTCTCCTTGTCTAGCCAATGGTCTCGTGCCACTTCTAAGGGACCCCTCACAGAGTGACCATAAATCATCTCGAATGGGGAGATTCCTAGTGATTCATTAGGCACTGATCTTACCGCAAATAGGAGATAGGGCAGGTCCCACTTACTCTGCCAGTCATAGCAAAACTTCCGAAGCATGCCCTTCAGCGTCTGGTGAAAACGCTCCAAAACTCCTTGCGACTCGGGATGGTAGGCACTGGAGGTAATCTGTCGGATTCCCAGGTCGGCGATCTGTTGGTGAAACAAACGAGACATAAAGTTCGATCCCTGATCCGTCTGAATGGTCTTAGGGAGACCATATCGCGAGACAAACCAGAGCAGATGTTTCACCAAGACCTTAGCAGTGATGGTCTTAAGGGGGATCGCTTCTGGGTACCAACTAACCCGATCTAGTATAGTGAGCAAATACTGCACCCCTGAGGTAGAAGGCGGAAGCGGGCCTACTATATCCAGGATGAGGTACTCGAAGGGCTCACCTATGGATGGAATGGGGCATAAAGAGGCTTTGGGGACAGGCTGGATTGCTTTCCCTGCCATATGGCAGGAGTGGCAGGTTTTGCAGAAGCGACGTACGTCCTTCTTCATATGCGGCCAATAAATATTTGGCTAGTCGTTGAAAGGTCTTCGAGACCCCACCATGTCCAGCAAATCTGTCGGCATGAGCCGTTTCTAACAGCTTAGATCTGAACACGGCTGGGACGACTATCTGCTCACCCACCTCAGTTGACTGGGGGTATTTCGGAGGATGCCAGCGACACAGTACATCACTTGACCATACGTACAGATCACCTCCTTTCGTAGGAGAGTCTAGGGTGTTAGCCAACTTCTATACCTGAGGGTCCTTTCTCTGCTCTTCTATCAGACGGGCTCGAGTCCAGCGTTCAGGAACCGGCAACAGGACGGGCGGGACTGGTGTATGGCTACTCGTAACCTGTGGGATAGGAGGAGAGTCAAACAAAGTACTTAAATCTGGTGGTACCTGGAATTGAGCCCGAGACCTTGTTTGTACCGCCGCAATTGGACTGGTCTCTTCACACACTGGATCTTCCACTACTACGGGACAGTTAGGTAACAAACCTAGGGCTAAGTCATTGGCCAAAATAACGTCAATCCCCTTTATTAGAAGACTATCCACCACAGCCAACCGACACTCACCTTTGAAGTGCTGAGAGTCTAGACGCACCTGTACCAAAGGGGCAACGTACAAGGTGGAAGGGAATCCACCCAGGATTACCTTCTGCGTCCCATTCGCTGATATACCTTCGGGTAATGAATTTTCCAAAATCAGAGACTGGACAGCTCCACTGTCTGAGTACTACCACGGGCTTACCCGAGTGGTCACTGGATACATACCCTTGGGAAGTATATGGGGCGAACAATTCTTTCCTTTTCTCTAGGGTGGATGTTGGTGGGACTATACTGTTTATCAGCATAACCTCCCTACGTGGATTGTTACCTGTACTGCTACGACACCTCGCAGCAATGTATCCTTTCTTTCCACAGGTCCAACACATTATGTCCCTTTTTGGACTAATCCTCCTAGGACTATCTGGGGTTGATTTGGCGGCACTATGAGGGGCGCTCTTATCCTCCGGTTTATGTTTGGCTGGATATCTTGAATAGGTCTTCGGGACATACCTAGCAGAAGGCCTATGTGTCAGGATGTATTCTTCGGCCATCGTGGCTGCTGCTCTTAAGGTCTCCACCTGCTGCTCTTCTAGGTACGTCTTCAGATCTCCAGACAAACAGTCTTTGAAGTCCCCTAACAGTATGAGCTGCTCGAGGTCTTCTTTGGTCTCCACCTTCCGAGAGGCACACCACTCTTGGAAAAGCCGTTCCTTGATTGATGCGAATTCGGTGAACGTGTGCTCCAAGGTCTTTTTCAGGTTTCTAAACTTCTGCCTGTAAGCCTCAGGTACCAATTGGTAAGCCATGAGCACTACCTTCTTCACCTTGTCGTAGACGCCGGAGTCATCAAGGGACAACGTGGAGTAAGCGATTGGGGCCTTCCCAGTCAAGACGGACTGTATCATGATGGCCCAATTCACCTTTGGCCATTCCAAAGAGGCTGCGACCTTCTCGAAGGCTGCGAAGAACTTCGAAACTTCCTTCTCGTTGAACTTCGGGGCCATTTTGATGTTCCTTACCAGATCGAAACTACTCGTTTCCATTGTTTGCCTCCCACCACCTAATCGCCATACTTCTAGCTCATGTTGTCTCTCTTTTTCCTCTGTCTCGTCGTTCTTCTCTCTCTCGTTCTTCTCTCTCTCGTTCTTCTCTCTCTCGTTTCTCTTCTTTCTCGTTCTCTTTCTCTCTCTTTCTCGTTCTAATTCTAAACGCCTCATCTCTAATTCTTTTTCCTGTCTCTCTCTTTCCATTTCTAATTTCTTCCATTCTATCTCGCGATTTATTTCCAAGGCACGCATTCTGACAGTTAGAAAGCTTATGTTCAGCTAACCCGCATCGCTTTCAATGTCACTGCCCTTATCTTCCTCTTCAGTGGAAGCTACTTCCTCACTTTCTTTTGTAATTTGTGCCTCGCTTTCCTGTTTCTCCTCTGCCGTCAAATGCTTGTGAACCTTGGACAAGATCTCCACACAGGAATCACTGGCACGTATCTTTATCTCCAGATAGGCACTCACTAATACAAGTTCCTGTTTCCCCAGATATTTCAATCTGGCAAGACAGTCCTCCTTGTTCAGAAAGGCCTGAACGTCGTCCAGATCGTCGATGGTCGCTTTTTCTGCCATTGTCACTTAAATGGAGCACTAGCACTTAACACACCGCTTTCACTTTAGCACTTAACGCACCGAGCACTTCAGTTGCCACTGTTGCACGTAATTACACCGGGCACCGCACTACGCAATATTGCACTGAATCACAGCGAGTACCGCACTCTACAATATTGCACTGAATCACACCGAGCACCGCACAGGACGTATAACGTCCTAATAGTCACAAACAGGGGGAATTATTTACAAGGGATTGCGCTACATCACCACCCCTGTCAAACATACTTGACAAGGGGTCGGATCCCACTGGGGATGCCAATTATGTTATGGTCCTATTGGGTCGCAACCGGGTTCTTCTCTGATGTTATTAGAGTTTGGGTATCCGGCCCCAAGTTAGTAGTGGCTTTCAAGGGGTGTGTTCCGTAATGCAAGTTAAATTAAAGGGGAAGGGATACAAATGTACTGCTTTTGTATATATATTGCTACCACCACCATAAATATATCAGTCACACGCGGGGTTGCTATAACTACACTTATTATATACAAATTAGTCTTCCTCTGAAGACGCAGGATGCTCCACGGTGCTCAAGATGAGTAGCCCTGGTTCTCTTCTTCGTGGCCCACGATGAATCCTTTGATTCTCTCGGCAAAGCTACCCCGGCCACAGGCCAGCCAAATCACAGTCCCACTGGGTGCACCGTCGTGGAGGCCTTCAACCACAAATCCAGCCTGTAGCTGGCAGGTTCCTATCAGCTCCGCTGTGTAGGCCACTCCACGACTGATACTAGGGTTGCGAGCCCTAGGCAGGAGCCTCGTGTGATTCCGCAGATCACTCTCCTCTCTCCGCACCACAGTGGCTAGTCTCTTCCACCAGCCAGCCCCCAGATAAAACGATTCCTGGTACTGCCACGTCACAGGCAGGCTAACACACTCAACAGTGTTCATCCGGGGGTGACTCACAGCTTCTGCAGCAAACACGTGGAGAGACTTTGGCTGCCTTTGGTAGACTGCTCCATCGTCCGATACAGCAGTCCCAGGTCGACTCTGTAATCAGACACGTCATTAGTACTAGGGACACTCTAGGGCACCTCACTTACAGGCTTAGACACAAACGTCCACCTATCCACTCCATAGATGGCGTTGCTGTCTAAGCGCCACCTCACCAGAGGTCAGCAGCGGCTACGTTACGAGCTGATTAAGACGGGAAACCAGCCCCTGTGGCCGGTATATCCCGTCCTCGCTAGATGGCGTTGTCCATGTTGCGGGGTTTTCGGCTGGCGATTTACAGATGGCGCTAATTTCATGGCTCCGTGCTCTGACGCTGGATTCGGGTCTGTAACAGTGAGGAAGATGGGAAGGTAGTCAGCGAACTCTCGGCCATAGTCTTAAGCTTGCAGATATGTTGCTTGGACGCAGGCTGTGACTCGCTCATATGTCATGTTCTGGAGAGGAGAGTAGGGTGTATGTGGTGGGTGAGGAAAGAGGTAGAGAGGACTGAGTTTGTTGTGCATTAGTAGGGTGGTGATGTTGCTGGTGAGGGGAAGCATTAAGGACACTGGCATAGGTTATGGAGTTGGCTGATGCTGTTTGGTGATGGGATGGGTTATGGGTGATTGAAGAAGATTGAGGGTGTGCATGAGTGTGAAGTTGGTTGGTTCGAAGAGTTTTAAGAGAATTTCTCAGAGGGCAAGATTTTTCAACTGCTGAATGAGCACCTTGGCAATTAGTGCATTTTAGGGTGGGGGCAGAGCACCGAGTATAAAAATGGCCTTCTGTAGAGCATTTAGAGCAAATTTGTGGGCTTTTACATTTTCATTTGTAACATTTGAAACATTACAGCAAAGGAAGATAGTCAACTGAACAAATGAGATAGGGAGGAGTGCTGGTGTTGAAGATTTTGATACCCTGATACAAGAGTTTTTGAGCTTCTGCAGAGGAAGAACATTGGATCTTAAGGTATTTTGTATTAGGCACCGAGTATATATCCATTACAGTAATAGCATTCCTGTGTGAAATGTCCTGAGAGAGATTGATAGTATTAGGTGCTGATAGAACAGAGCTGGCGACATTTCGTACAAGGACAGAGCATTTAGATTTTTGTTCAATAGTACGGACAGGAGTCGGAGAAGCTTGGGCGAGTTTACTTAAAGCAGATTCCCTAAAACAGGCAAAAGGTCGTCTTCTGAGGCAATAAGAAATTTGTTGGTGTTGGCGTGTTTGATATGATTAGTGAAAGGGGTGCCAATGGCATTGAAGTGCAGTGTCCCCCAGTGGGTGAGCGGCCTGGTCTGGTAGGGACGTCGTTGTAGCAGAGGAGTTGGGTAGCACAGGGAACGTCGTTGCCTGTGTGTTGACGCTCGCCGGCTGATTGGTTGTTGGTGTGGCTGGTGACAATTTCGTAATTTCTTAAAGTTGTATGTGGCCGTCCATAGAGACGGCGGTGTGTGCTCCCTCACAGTTGAGACACTTTATATGGCCGATTGGCAGTCTTTAAAATTATAGTTTTGAGTTCAAAAATTCAGGGCTGCAAGAAACATTCCCATAAATACTGCTTACTTAACTTTGATGATCAGAGTAAAAATTAACAATTTCGTATAAACGTTTTGTAGGTTTCCTATAAACATTATATTTTCAATGTCTGGTAGCTCTGACTCTGATGTCCCTTTGGGATTTAGCTGCCTTGAAGTGACCTCGTGGCTGTGACTGCTTTCTATCCCCCCCCCCCTCCTTGTGTGATGGCTATAGCATCCTTTTATATTTGTTTAATAATTTCTTCTTTGGTAACCACTAAACTTGTCAGGATGGCATCTTCATATTCTACGTAGATTTGTTCTGATATATTCATAAAGGTCTTTGATACTTTCTTAGAATTTAGTAATTTAAATTTTCTTTGTCATCTGTTATTTGACTTGTTTGTTAATGTCCAGGTGTTGTCTGTAATCTTTGTTTCATCTATCTGGTGAAACCCCAGAAGGCTTCCATTGCTTGCCCTGCAAAGTGTACATAGTGTTTTGTTTCGTTTTTTACAAAGATTTTGTCATAATAATTATCAATAGAAGGCACCAAGCCAGGAAGTTATGTATCAAAATTGTCATAATTCGTTTGTATTAAGCCTTCTGTTTTCTGATAAAGTTCTTTAGTGCCATGGTTACCCATATTGGGTCACTACTATTTGATCTAAACAATCAATAGTGCACCATGTTCCCGAGTTTTATTTGTAATTAAAACATTACATCGTGATTCAGTGATCCAGCGACCACCACCCACCTGTGATCCAGCGGCCACCACCCACCTGTGATCCAGCGACCACCACCCAGCTGTGATCCAGCGGCCACCACCCACCTGTGATCCAGCGGCCACCACCCACCTGTGATCCAGCGGCCACCACCCAGCTGTGATCCAGCGGCCACCACCCACCTGTGATCCAGCGGCCACCACCCACCTGTGATCCAGCGGCCACCACCCACCTGTGATCCAGCGGCCACCACCCACCTGTGATCCAGCGGCCACCACCCACCTGTGATCCAGCGGCCACCACCCACCTGTGATCCAGCGGCCAACACCCACCTGTGATCCAGCGGCCACCACCCACCTGTGATCCAGCGGCCACCACCCACCTGTGATCCAGCGGCCACCACCCACCTGTGATCCAGCCGCCACCACCCACCTGTGATCCAGCGGCCACCACGCACCTGTGATCCAGCGACCACCAAGAACTGACTAACTTTCATGTTAAAGTCTGCCAAATCCATAATTCCCAAAGGCCTCCAAAATATATGAATCTGATGTCAGAATAATCTGGTA
This sequence comes from Procambarus clarkii, assembly GCF_040958095.1. Taxonomy (NCBI): domain Eukaryota; kingdom Metazoa; phylum Arthropoda; class Malacostraca; order Decapoda; family Cambaridae; genus Procambarus; species Procambarus clarkii. Next base: position 17,860,147 of record NC_091182.1, on the reverse strand, counting down.
CCTTACGTTTCTCTCAAATAATTTTTCTGAGTCTTGTTTAATGTAATTTCATCGTGGTCAGTTCCCTAAGTAGCACATCCCTTTTTAAGATTCTACTTATCAGTGTCTCCCTGTTAAACTAGTCTATATTATCTTACTGTGTTGGCACAATATTATTTTGCTTAATAAAGTGGTCATAAATTACCAAAAAATCCTGTTTGGCAAGTAAAATTTATTGTACTAAAATTGGTAACAATGTTCAGTGTTAGACCTAGAAGCAATAGATATTAGTTCTCATAAAAGCCGTTTTCTTTCGAAGTTTGGTGGATTATGTTTAACACCTATCATTAGGTAGATAATTTTCCATATAATGCTCTCCAAACAGTTTGTGTAGCTCAGTTTTGAGTCCCACTCCCACATTACATCTAATACTTTGACGTATTGCGACTGCCCCCTCCTCGACGGAAAAATATTTGTGTAAAAGAATTGGTACCCTATAATACTGTATTCTTAATTGTTGTGTGTTTTCCTCGTACAATGGCATTTGGTAGTAGTTTGCTCTTTTGTGTGTACGGTCGTGAACGGAGAAACCCAGGTTAGTTCTGAACACAAAATTTACCCTACTGTATATAATTAGCCTCATGAAATAGTTTACTACAACCAAACTATTTTTCATGCATGGAATGCCTCGTTGGCCGCCAGGAGGGTCAGACATGCTCGACTGACCTGCCAGTTGCTGCCTGGAGTTGCGAGGGGGCGGATGCAGTTTGAGGTGTGGAGCGCCCGCTAGCCGGGGGGCTGGCTGGCGGTATGGCGGTAGCCGGGGATACCCGTGTTAGGTTCGTTGATACTGTCTGGCTGGATTTTTCTGGTGCAGTGGACTGGTCCATTGTGGAGATTGCTCTCCTGGACTTGCTTTGTGTTGACGTCTCTGAACTACTGGGGCTTGAAAAGATCTCGCCTACCCGTGTGGCGGTATCGTTTGCCACGTTGCTGCTTTACCAGGAGTTTGTGGCACGCTAGGATGCACGCTCGTTCCTATTCCTGATTCGGCTGTGACTGTGGAGATATCGGATCCCTGGGGGCCTTTGACATTAGCGAGTGTTCATGGTGTGCCAGTGACCTTCCCCGAGGCAGAGCTTGTCAGTGTTTACGTGGTTTGGTGTGGTGGTGAAGCACCGGTTCAACATTTTGAGTGCGGGCTGCCTGAAGGGGGTACGGCTGGGTACACGCACACTCATGTGGCTCACGAGCCTGATACCATCTAGGGTTTCGTTTCGTGGGCTTTCTATGCGGACCTTCTATCAAGGTCAAACACGCACATGTGTCCGGTGTGGTGCTGAGGGCCACGTAGTGGCCAGTTGTGACGCTCCTCGTGCTGAGGCTCCTTCAGTTTTCCTGGAGGATGATTTTCCCCGTTTCTGTGAGTGGGGATTCTCCAGCGTATCCTCGCTCTGCAGGTACCTGGTGTGGTTCCTGTGGCGGTTCCGGCTGTCACTCCATCCGGGCCTGATCTGTCTGCTCTACTGGTGTGCTCTGAGGACCTAGGGCACCTGCTTCGGACTTTCGCCGTTCGGTGGTTGTGGAGGTGCATCCGCATCCGGTTTCTTCGTGGTGACCTTGGATGGAGCTGTAGGGGTGGCGCCTGCATCTCCTGCTGAAGAACATGTGCTTTCCGGGGCTGTCGGGGCGATGACGTGTGTCTCCGCCCACGCCCTCTGCCTCGTCGCCTCTGGTAGTTTCCTCGTTGGCGTGTGCATCTTCTCCTCTGCCGGTTCCGTCGCCCTCGCTGGATTCCTCCCATGTGCTGGAGTCTTCCCTTCTGCCTGCTCTGTGTCTTCCTTCTCCAACTCCGGTCTCTTTGAATGGTGGTGGCTTTTTGCCCCGTGTCGTTGAAACTGTTGTTCTTCGTGATAGTGCTGCGCCGGCTTTGGGCCCGCCTGCCGATGGTTTTTCTGGGACACCGTTTGCAGGGGTGACAGTTCCGACGATCAGTAGCCTATTTCTAAGCGCCGTCGTTCGGCTCGGGATGCGTCGCCTCGCCGTACGTGGGCAGAGGAGTGTGATGCGATGGATGATGATGCTGTGGACGTCGCTGTGTTGCCTCTTGTGGTGCCTGACACTGTGCCCCCTGCTTGTGGCTCTCCTCAGTGGGCGGTTGCCCCTGGTGATTGCGACATCGTAGTGGTGTTGTCGAAGGATGTGCGACGGGGGTCTCTGCTCCTGTTCCGAGTGGTGGGAACACTGGGGCACCTGCGGTGCCGCCCTCCGCGGGGCTCGGTGCGATGCCCAGCGTGGAACAAAGTGCGCGCCCTAGTGGGCAGCCCGATGTGAGGCCTTGTGACCGGCATCCTAGGGGGAAACCCTTCCCTGTCATCCTCCCATCCGAAGAGGTGGCCGACGGATCTGGTATACCTATGTGTGTCGAGATTGATGATCGAGTGCGTCGTGTTTCCTGGTGCCCTTCTACCATCTGGGTTCCGCGGGTGCGGTGTTTCATCATTGGTGTGCCGGATTTGATGCCTCGGCCTACTGCGGATCCTGGACGTCCACTTCCTGACACTGACTAACTTGTTTGGGATGTTTACTGCTTATGATTTCCGGCTCGGGAGTACCCGGAGAAGTAGGAGTGATCCGTGTGGTTGGTTTCTGTGTTGTGTGTGGTGGTTCCCCGGTGCCTGCATGCACTGGTGGGTGTCCTTGTCTGTGCGAGTGGTGTGGGTGTTTGTTCTTGGCTCCTGTGTGGCCTGTTTTGCTGTATTTGCGATTTGTTGTGTGCTTTGCCTTTGTTAGGTGTGGGTGTTTGTGCTGTGGTTGTGTGCGGATGTGGTGTGGTTGTGTATATTGCTGTTCCATGTGTTGGTCCAATGTGTGTGTGTGTGTTTGTAATTTTATACTTGTCATTGCTTTATTCTTTATGTATTTTATGTTATTTATGTTCTTGAGTGAAATTTTTGGATTTACTGTTTATTTGTTGTTGGTGTCCTCATTTGTGTCTGGTTATGCTCCTGTGTGCGGAGTTGGACTGCCCGTGATTGCGTTTTACTTTACTCCACTTTTCTGTTCTGGGGTGGTTGGTTTTCTATACGTTTGTTGTAATTTTGTGCATTTTTTCTTGTACGTTTTAGTTATTTTCATTGTCCTTTATTTATGTTGTCTGTGTTCTCTGTCCTATGCTGTGACCTTTTGGATGTATTTAATGTCTGTTTCATGGTGTTTGATTTGTTTCATGTATAAGCCCGTTGGTTTATTATGCTTTTCATTTGTTCCCTGTTTTTGTACCTTGGTTTTTGATATATAAAAAAAATTATTTTTCACCAACTAGATCCTTAAGGCGTACAAATAGGTTTGTAATGGAAATCACATGAGAACATATGGAAGGTGATTAAAGGCCGTCAGGTTTTCTAATTTCATTATATAAAATACTGACAATAATTAACAATATAACATCCAATTTGGATTAAATTGCCTACCCAATGACAATAAACGCACTGGACCTAACTGTCCCTCGTATACAACTAATAACCTCAACTTAAGTCCCTAACTCCAAACCATCACTAAAACACTCCTTACCCGGTTAGTCTCCCATATAATACTCACACATTGCAGACTCGTCTCAAAAAGATCATATCGGGTCCCCACAGTTGGCTGGTTTCTCTCTGTCACTGCCACAAGCAGGTAAAGTAGAGTACTTGATGACACGGCGGCTTCCAAAAGACTGCTGTCTAGGCGGTCATAGCCTTCACTACCACACCAACCATCCCAAGGATGTTATAATCATCTTAAATGTAAATCTTCTCGTTTCCAAGAACATTGAATCACCCTTTGTGACCTCAAGGCTATAACATTGGCTTGGGTGGGCTAATCTCCTTGACCTTACTTCGGTGTGACAACAGTCCGGCTACTCACATGTACTACCAATCCTTTCGACCATCATTTGTTAAGTGTTGTTGTGTTTGATTCACTAGCTAATACCTTACTCGTAACTTGTGGATTGTAACAGTACATCCACATAATTCACGTTGTAGCGCCTACAACAGTGGCCGCAGCTTCCACTGGCCATAACCATATCACTATTACTGTGGTGCCTACAACAGTGGCCGCAGCTTCCACTGGTCATAACCATATCACTGTTACTGTTGTGCCTACAACAGCGGCCGCAGCTTCCACTGGCCATAACCATATCACTATTACTGTGGTGCCTACAACAGTGGCCGCAGTTTTCACTGGTCATAACCATATCACTATTATTGTGGTACCTACCACAGTCCTACACATTTAACTCGGTCTACAAAAGCTGCCACACACACCAACCATGAAAAGTGAATATTGTCACTCGCATACATGATCTTCATGCTAATGCAAGCTTCCCAGTTATTCAATAATGGTATTGTATAACTTTCATAAAACTTTTAAGTCATTGTTACTTTATTTAAATACCTCTCTGCTTCTAGCTCCGTGAATATTGTTATCGAGAGGCAGACAATGTCCGCAGTCTTACTACTTTGTCATCAATACTTGATAGTATTGCGTCACACTATTTCTTATTACCTTTATTCCTTGACCGCGGTGAACATGCCTAAACGCTTGTATTTATGAAGCAGAAGGTTGTGCCAAGCCACCAACAAATGTCCAGGCTTTTGTTGTGATGCTCAGCTTCTCTGGTTAGTTACCGGTAATGGTCTTCCTCTCATTCAACTGAAGTGGTTAAACGTTCTAACTAGTGTTCTTGATTTCTTTGACGTTTTCGCCGTCTTAACTGGCGAGTGGTGGATAAATTGAGTTATTTCGATGGAGCTTCTCATTTGTATCCTTGCTGAGATGCCTTCCCCTCCATTATGGTTTCACCTGCTTCATTAGCCTGTCAATCTCTGCCCTAATCTTCAGGCAGTGCACACATTGCCATTGTGTGTGTGCCATTATTCAAAGAATAATTACTATCCAGACAATAATACATGACAGAATTTGACAAAAGAGTGTTTACATAATCCAGAGCTTTTATTTATATTACAAATTTAGTACTGTGCCTGGATGTACCTGGATGGGGGTACTTTCCATGTGTGTGTTATTTGATACCTCACTCGTCTCCTTTCTAGGAATTTTCTTTTAGGGAGCTATGAGACGATCCCAATTATTTAGGTGCATTATAGTGTGTGTGTGTGCCGTATATATTCTTTGTATTCCCTCTATTTCATTAATCTCATCAGCTCTGAAGGGGAAAGCGAGTATAGAGCAGTACTCAAGACGGAACAGAAGTGATTTTAATAGTACAACCATTGTGATGGGATGCAGACGAAGAGTAACAATGACGTGGCTGAAGATATGAAGACTAAACCACACACCAGAAAATGAGATGATGACGAAGCTTCGGTCCATCCTGGACTATTATCAAGACAATCAACTTGATAATGGTCAAAGACGGACTGAAGCGTCGTCGTCTCCTTATCTTTTGGTGTTTGGTTTAGTCTTCACTGTGATTGGATCTATGAATTTGAATGTTCTCATAATCCATCCTATCATTTTTCCTGCTGCTTTGCGTAATAAAATTGAATATTCACCATCCTACTTCACCTGATATTCCCATTAATCTCAATTTGTGTACTACACACTCCATGATCACAATTATGAAATGATTTTGTGAAGTTCATGAATACCACACCTGAATAATGCTTTACTTCCAATACCTCAGTGATTTTGCCGTAGTGGTTAAGTAGCTGCAAGAGGCATGATAATCTCGCTCTAAATCCATGCTGACCTGTGTTGTGGAGGACATTGGTCTCCATGAAACCGAGGACCTGACTCCTGATCACTCTCAACTACTTTTATTATGTAGGACGTTAGTGCAACTGGTCCATAATTCTTAGCCAATGCTTTGCTCCCTCCCTTGTAAAGAATAGATATACCACATTCGCTTAAATCAATAGTATATCTCCTGTGTCAAAGCTCTTTCTCCACACTTTGCTGCTGGCACTTATCATTTATAAATACTGAATTACACGAGTTTTGATCCCGGGCTTAGTGCATGGGCATCATATTAATTTCTCCTTCAAAATCTGCAAAATTCGTGTTGATATCGGTTATATTTATAAGTGTTTAGATATCATGCATAAAGAAACTTTTCGGATCATCTACTTTCATGCGGTTTAATGGGGTGCTAAATATGTCCTCCAACTGGTATTTTTGGATTTACCTTATTTCTTTGTCATCCTGTGTATGGCCATTCACTTGTAGGAATAGGTCCAATACTGAGTGATTTTTGCTTTTGATATTTTTTTTTATTTTTGCATAGCCTTCCCGGTTTGGTGCCTTCTTTTGATAATTACTTACTTACTTACTTACTTTATTTTTGCATATGTGAAGAAATATTTTAGTTTTTTCTATCTCATGTATGACTGTTCTAGTGCATTCCATCAATCATATATGACTGCTTCAGTCTCTACCAGATTTCTTCAAACATTGTGTTTAAATTATTCCTTCGTTTTAGGGATAGTTGTGTCTTAAGCATTTATTTATTTTTTTTTACTTTGTATTGATGTATGCATTAGCTTTCTACATTAGTCCTCTTTTTGGCTTTTAACAAAGGAACACATTTCAGACACTTTATATACTTCGGAACTCAGTTGTTCTATTTCTTTTGTGGGATTTTTACTACTAACAATCATTCAGTGGGGAAACTGTTCTAAGTTCATTTCAAATAACGTGCTTCCCACTCGGCGAAAATTTGTCTCGATTGACGAGCTTACACTTGATTAACAAGAAAAGTACATGGTTCTTCCTAGTGTTCCTGTTGGTTCTCACAAAAACACCTCCGACGATGCAATTTTTTTTTTTAAGATGCTAGGATGTAAAAGGGTGACTGCTGTAATGTTGCAAACCATTGATTTTGGTTTTTAGACAAAATTAGAAAAAAATCAATTTGAAAAAAAGAATAAATGTCAAAAAGGTTCGTTCAGTGTATGTCAGGAATGCTGCTCCATTTTGTATAAAAAAATAAAAAAACGAAAAATAAAAAATAATAAATTTGGAAAAAGGAAAAATGTCATAAAGGTTTGTTCAGTATGTGCCAGGTAGGTTGTTCCATTATTAATAAACAAATGAAAAATACAAACCAAATTGAACAAATATGAAAAATAGAAAGTCATATGGAGCATCCTATCTGACAAACACTGAACGAACCTTTATTACATTTTTCTTTTTTTTCAAATTTTATTTTATTTTATACAAAATGGAGCAGCCTACCAGACATACATTGATCAAACATTTTTCTATAAAAAATAAATAAAAAAAAATGAAAAACAAAGAAAAAGCCATAAAGGTTTGTTCAGTGTGTGTCAGGTAGGCTGCTCCATTATTTAAAAAATCGAATATCATATTGATGTTTTCCGGCAATAGAACGGATTAATTTTATTAACATTATTTTACATGTGGAAATTTGTTTTTTAAGACTAGCGTTTGACATGCCGAGTTCGGTGCCAGAAAGGATTAAATTCATTAATTGAGGTTCCACTGTATTAAAGTTAGTTTGCACTTCAATGAGCTTGTGATCTGATTACGTGGAATCTGACATTGTAATGTCCCTTATTATATCTTCTTTGTTTGTGGAGTTCAGATCTAAATATTTTCGTTCCTAGTTGACTCTTATCTGCATGTTTAGTGAAATTTCGTCACAATCTAAGTAGTTTTCTAATCTGTGGTTTATGTCCAGATAGATTTCCTGATATTAATATCTTGTTTATTCTTTGTAAAATATTCTCCATATTAGTGGTGCAGGTTGAAGTCACCTAGGAAGACAATATCAGGTTTTAGGTTTACCAGATTATCGAGGCCTTTGCATCTCGCAGTTTGTGTATTCGAATAATAACTAAGTTTATTTATATTTTTACTCCCAGGTAGTTAACTACCACCTCATTTGTAGAGTTAAGATACTCAGAGCATAAGTTCTTCTCCTATAAACAAACCTACTCCTCCATGTGACCTATTTACCCTATCATGTCTATATAGATTATATTCTGGTATGCCGATCTCGCTGTCCAAGGGTTACCTGCATGGATTTCTTTTCCAAATACTGCACATGACTCGGCGAGGAGTCCATTTATGAATGGTATTTTGTGTTTTGCTCCTGTTTTCTGTCCTTGTATCTTGGCAAAGTTGAATGAGGTTGCTCTATTTAGGGTAATTTGATGGAAGATTTTTCTGGCACGTCCTTTATGCATGGGCGTGTCGGTTTTGTTCTGACTATTACTGGTTGTTGCAGGGTTGTTGCCTGTAGTAGTTGTAGTACAGTTGTATGGAGTAATTGTATGTGTGATTCTGGTATGCAGATGGGTCTTTCAGCCAGTTCCACACACACACTCTGTTCCACCTTTTGAAATCTCTTTCGTCTGGTTATTAAAAATATACATGCCTTTCCTGCGAAGCCAAATTCTTGTTTGTCACTCTTTATATAGCGTTCTGTGCCTTTCACATGAAAGAAAGGGCAGCTTAGGTCATGGCGTTTTCTTTCCTTGTGTGAGGTTTCACACATATCAAGATGAAAAAATATACATGTTGATCCAAAGTGACAATTTCCTTTCTTAAGTATATTTAGACATTTTTTGGGATGGTGGTAGCTGCATTCTAATTGTTTTATGGATATTTTAAAGTTGTATGTACCAGTTAATTTTTTCAAAACATATTTAAAAGGGCCAATCTGTTGCAGGAGCGTGAGTGAGCTGCAGGAGCGTGAGGGAGCTGCAGGAGCGTGGGGGAGCTGCGGGAGCATGAGGGAGCTGTGGGAGCGTGAGGGAGCTGCAGGAGCGTGGGGGAGCTGCGGGAGCGTGAGGGAGCTGCGGGAGCGTGAGGGAGCTGCAGGAGCGTGGGGGAGCTGCAGGAGCGTGAGGGAGCTGCAGGAGCGTGAGGGAGCTGCAGGAGCGTGAGGGAGCTGCGGGAGCGTGAGGGAGCTGCAGGAGCGTGAGGGAGCTGCAGGAGCGTGGGGGAGCTGCAGGAGCGTGGGGGAGCTGCAGGAGCGTGAGGGAGCTGCAGGAGCGTGAGGGAGCTGCAGGAGCGTGAGGGAGCTGCAGAAGCGTGAGGGAGCTGCGGGAGCGTGAGGGAGCTGCGGGAGCGTGAGGGAGCTGCAGGAGCGTGAGGGAGCTGCAGGAGCGAGGGGGAGCTGCAGGAGCGTGGGGGAGCTGCAGGAGCGTGAGGGAGCTGCAGGAGCGTGAGGGAGCTGCAGGAGCGTGAGGGAGCTGCGGGAGCGTGAGGGAGCTGCAGGAGCGTGAGGGAGCTGCAGGAGCGTGGGGGAGCTGCAGGAGCGTGGGGGAGCTGCAGGAGCGTGAGGGAGCTGCAGGAGCGTGGGGGAGCTGCAGGAGCGTGAGGGAGCTGCAGGAGCGTGAGGGAGCTGCAGGAGCGTGAGGGAGCTGCGGGAGCGTGAGGGAGCTGCAGGAGCGTTAGGGAGCTGCAGGAGCGTGGGGGAGCTGCAGGAGCGTGGGGGAGCTGCAGGAGCGTGAGGGAGCTGCAGGAGCGTGAGGGAGCTGCAGGAGCGTGAGGGAGCTGCAGGAGCGTGAGGGAGCTGCGGGAGCGTGAGGGAGCTGCGGGAGCGTGAGGGAGCTGCAGGAGCGTGAGGGAGCTGCAGGAGCGAGGGGGAGCTGCAGGAGCGTGGGGGAGCTGCAGGAGCGTGAGGGAGCTGCAGGAGCGTGAGGGAGCTGCAGGAGCGTGAGGGAGCTGCGGGAGCGTGAGGGAGCTGCAGGAGCGTGAGGGAGCTGCAGGAGCGTGGGGGAGCTGCAGGAGCGTGAGGGAGCTGCAGGAGCGTGAGGGAGCTGCAGGAGCGTGAGGGAGCTGCGGGAGCGTGAGGGAGCTGCAGGAGCGTGAGGGAGCTGCAGGAGCGTGGGGGAGCTGCAGGAGCGTGAGGGAGCTGCAGGAGCGTGAGGGAGCTGCAGGAGCGTGAGGGAGCTGCGGGAGGGTGAGGGAGCTGCGGGAGGGTGAGGGAGCTGCAGGAGGGTGAGGGAGCTGCGGGAGGGTGAGGGAGCTGCGGGAGCGTGAGGGAGCTGCAGGAGCGTGAGGGAGCTGCAGGAGCGTGAGGGAGCTGCAGGAGCGTGAGGGAGCTGCGGGAGGGTGAGGGAGCTGCGGGAGGGTGAGGGAGCTGCAGGAGGGTGAGGGAGCTGCGGGAGGGTGAGGGAGCTGCGGGAGCGTGAGGGAGCTGCAGGAGCGTGAAGGAGCTGCAGGAGCGTGAGGGAGCTGCAGGAGCGTGAGGGAGCTGCAGGAGCGTGAGGGAGCTGCGGGAGCGTGAGGGAGCTGCAGGAGCGTGAGGGAGCTGCGGGAGGGTGAGGGAGCTGCGGGAGCATGAGGGAGCTGCAGGAGCGTGAGGGAGCTGCAGGAGCGTGAGGGAGCTGCAGGAGCGTGAGGGAGCTGCAGGAGCGTGAGGGAGCTGCAGGAGCGTGAGGGAGCTGCGGGAGCGTGAGGGAGCTGCAGGAGCGTGAGGGAGCTGCAGGAGCGAGCGGGAGCTGCAGGAGCGTGGGGGAGCTGCAGGAGCGTGAGGGAGCTGCAGGAGCGTGAGGGAGCTGCAGGAGCGTGAGGGAGCTGCGGGAGCGTGAGGGAGCTGCAGGAGCGTGAGGGAGCTGCGGGAGCGTGAGGGAGCTGCGGGAGCGTGAGGGAGCGTGAGGGAGCTGCAGGAGTGTGGGGGAGCTGCAGGAGCGTGAGGGAGCTGCAGGAGCGTGAGGGAGCTGCAGGAGCGTGAGGGAGCTGCGGGAGGGTGAGGGAGCTGCGGGAGGGTGAGGGAGCTGCGGGAGGGTCAGGGAGCTGCAGGAGGGTGGGGGAGCTGCGGGAGCGTGAGGGAGCTGCAGGAGCGTGAGGGAGCTGCAGGAGCGTGGGGGAGCTGCAGGAGCGTGAGGGAGCTGCAGGAGCGTGAGGGAGCTGAAGGAGCGTGAGGGAGCTGCGGGAGGGTGAGGGAGCTGCGGGAGGGTGAGGGAGCTGCGGGAGGGTGAGGGAGCTGCGGGAGGGTGAGGGAGCTGCGGGAGGGTCAGGGAGCTGCAGGAGGGTGAGGGAGCTGCGGGAGGGTGAGGGAGCTGCAGGAGGGTGAGGGAGCTGCGAGGGCGTGAGGGAGCTGCGGGAGGGTGAGGGAGCTGCGGGAGGGTGCGGGGAGCTGCGGGAGGGTGAGGGAGCTGCGGGAGGGTGAGGGAGCTGCGGGAGGGTGAGGGAGCTGCGGGAGGGTCAGGGAGCTGCAGGAGGGTGAGGGAGCTGCGGGAGGGTGAGGGAGCTGCAGGAGGGTGAGGGAGATGCGGGGGCGTGAGGGAGCTGCGGGAGGGTGGGGGGAGCTGCGGGAGGGTGAGGGAGAAATGTGACTACGATTGACCCTTCTATTGGTGAGATGGATGACAGATGATTGATTGATGAGCGAGTGATAATCTCGCTACCGGGGCGTGATTTCCGGTTAACCCTTCCCCCTCTTGATGGGTGATTCTGGAGTAAACCGAGCGCTCCATCGCTGGGATGGATGATAGATGGATGAGCATGATTAATCTCACGCTAAGAGTTTGTGTGAGGCGCGATTTGATTTTCCGGTTGCCCTCACTCTAAAGATACACGAAACTGTTGAAGTTTCGTGTATCATCCCCCTCTCGAAGCGTGAATCTGTTCGGTAAAGACTCGCCTCCATCCTCGGAGCTGGATGATGGATGGTTGGATGAGGGGGGGGTAGGAGGGGAGGGACCCAACCACGCGTGGCCTCAGCCTCCCTCAACTGTGTTATTATGCTCCCCATACCCGCCCTGTGGTGAGTGTCATATTTGTGTACATAGTGATCTCTCTTTCATTAGTTATATAGTCATAATGACTCGACACTTTCTCCTGAGAGTTCCTTTTCTTTCCAGTATAGGGAACGTAGATGTGTTATGGTACAGATTAGATGATGTTTTTCGCCTATAGTCACAGGTTACACAATCAGTGATAAGTGACACAGGCCCTCATCTCTGCAGCAGTTTTTTTTTTTTTTTTTTTTTTTTTTTTTTTTTTTTTTTTTTTATAAAAGAATACACAATGTACAAAACAGACACCCGCCGAACAAACAAGTTATGAACATACACAGGACAATATAACAAAGGAAGTAAACCACGGATACACTAAACATACCCAACAAAAACCAAGAAAGAAAACACAGGACACAAGGCACAAAAAAAAAAAAAAAAAAAAAAAAAAAAAAAAAAAAAAAAAGAGAACCCAGAAACGGGGACAGTATGTACCACAAAAAACAGAACATGACATAAATAGCACACAATAGAAATAACATAAAACATAGGCACATCCACACAACCTTAAGTACAGAAATACAAAAGGAGAACGCACATACAAGCCCAGCCCAACAACCCAAACACAGGTGCATAAAAGTACAGAACAACAGGCCTCCGAAACCCCTAAGAGGCAAAATTACAAAACTACATTAAACAAAAAACATGGAAATACATACATTGAAAGTCAAACAGAAATAACTGAGTACATTTCTTTTTTATCTTACTCCGTTTCCTCATGTATAATTAAAAAGACACAATACAAAGGCAGAACACAAAACACAAATCAAGAAAGAACAGATAAATAATACATAAATAGCACAAGGCAAAGTACATGGCACATAAAAAGAGAAATAACAATCAGTAATGGCAAAAAAACACTCATAACACAGGAACAGTAGTACATGAAAAGGGGGGGGGGGGGGGAGGACAAAACATAACCCGGGCACCCCAACCCCCCCACACAGAAAATCACAAAAAACAGAAGAGGCACGCTCCAAAGACATAGGAGCATATAAGGATACATACCATAAAGAACAAAAATGCACAAAACATAAACCCCATACAAGGCAAACAAAAAGGCCCACGCAGGAGCCAGGGAAAACATAAAAACCACACCCACACACAAGCACACCCAAACGAAACACACACCCACAGGAGCAACCACAACAGAAACAAAACAACCACACACACACACACCCCGCCCAACCCCCGCCGAGGAGGCCCATCGGAGGACCGGGGACCGAAAACAAACCGGAACAAGACCCACCCAACCAACCCACAGCCAACATCCACGAGCCCAACCCACGACCAATCACTCAAAAGCAGCCCCACGAACATACGCACCAGTAAACCAACCACAAAAATCATCCGGAAAAGCACGCTGCAGCCACCACCAGGTGAACCGTAAGCGCCCTCTCAAAAACCCCAAAACCCTATCAACCCCATAACCCTCCCTCCGGCCAACCCACACACAATACACATAGTCAGCGACAAGAAGACAGAGCGTATTACGCACCCGTCGAGAGCCCCGCGGAAAAGACAAAAACAAAAACTGCAAAAAACCACCCCGACATCCCGGCCCACAAACCACGGCCAACACAGCACGAAACCAAGCAAGCAAACCACTCAGCCTCTCACAAAAATAGAAAACATGTAACTGAGTTTCAGGCAAACCACAGTGGACACACGCGTCAGAGGCACGCAAACCCAGCATGCACAACCGGTCATTTGTCGCCAACGACAAATGCAACATGCGAAACAACAACTCCCGCTGCTGCGGTGCCAAAAACCGCGCCCCTAACGCCGCCCACACCTCCCCCAAATCCCAACACGGGAATAAAGACTCCACCCGCGGCTGAACACGACAAAATAGAACCCCATAAATCGCCTTCACTGAGAGAGACATATAACCCGGACAACGACAGACAGCCCGAAGAATGTCCACCGCCCAGGAGTAAACAGGAGGGGTACAAAAGGCCACCTCCCGACAAACACCGCAATCCACCAAAAAACTAAACCGGACCGAACAATAAAAAATACACAAAGCATTGAGCCCCCCACCCAACGCTAAACCCTGACGCAACGAGACCCAGAACAGCGCCCGAGCCCTGGTAAACACATCAGGAATACCAACCCCACCTTCCCGCACCGCTAACACCAACGTCGAGCGACGAACCGGGTGGTAACGACCACACCACACGTACCTATAAACCTGACGTTCCAACCCCAGAGCCAGCCGGCGATCTAGGGGGAAACACCGAGCCACGAACCAGACACGTGACAGAACTTTACAAGTAACAAGCAACGCCCGCTGATAAATTGTTAACGGGCGCGCAGCCAACAACCCAACCGCAACACCAACACTACGAGAAACCGCACCCCAATTAAATTCCAAAGATCTCTCGTAAGAAGCGAACCAGGTGATCCCCAGAACACGCAGAGAGGAGACCACCGGAAACCAAGACCCCTCCCACACAAGGCAAGAGGACCACGTCCCACCGATACCCATAAGACCAGATTTGGCACGATTGACCTGGGCCCCAGTGGCCAACTCAAACCTCTCAACCACGACCTGGACAGCCCGAACAGAACCAGCAGAGGCCACGAACAGGATGGTATCATCCGCATAACCGCAGATGGGTAACCGAAGATCAGAAGGCAGCCGGGGGGGACGGATTAACGCACAAGCCTTGACCGCCCAAAAAAAAGGCTCCTGAAAGAGCACATAAAGGAGCATGGAAAGCGGACAACCCTGCCTCACCGAACGGCGGACAGGGAAAGGAGCACTCAAGAACCCATTGATGCAAACCCGACTGCAACACTGAGCGTACAACATACGCACCCAACGAACAAACAAAGGCGGAAAACCAAGCCTCTCTAACACACGAAAAACAAAAGCTAACGAAACACGGTCAAAAGCCTTAGACCAATCCAGGCAAAGCATCGCTGCAGACAAGCGAGAGCCCGACACGTACAGAAGCACATCCCGAAATAACGCATTGCACTGCAGTAACGAGCGACCTGGAACACCACAAAACTGTTCCACGGAAACCACAGACGCAACCACACGGCGACACCGACCAGCTAAAATCTTGGACAGGATCTTATAGTCCACATTCAACAAAGTAATGGGTCTCCAGTTCGAGAAGAACCGCAAATCGCCCGGCTTCGGGAGCAGCCGCACAATCCCAACGCACTGAGATACAGGCAGAACGCACCCCTGGAGGCAAGTCCGGACCACCTCCAAAAGAACATCACCCAACACATCCCAAAAGGCAACATAAAACTCGACAGGAAGTCCATCCGAGCCCGGCACCTTCCCGGACCGAAACGACCTCACCACACCGAAAAGCTCCCCCAACGAAACATCTTCCTCCAAACCAACACAATCAGCAGCAGACAACCCCGGAGCACAACCACCCAAAAAACCTTCCGCAATCGCGTCGTCCCCTACCACCTCCCCATAGAGCGCAACCAACTCTTGCCGCACATAATGCAACACACCACCGGTGTCCGAAACAACAGACCCATCCGGCCGTTGCAGAGCCGTAAAAAGAACACCGTCCCGCGCAGCCTTCACCTTCCCTAAAAGATAAGGAGAGAGCCGTTCCCCGTCAACACGTTCACTCACACGAGCACGCACACGAACACCCTCGGCCCACTCATTCCGCAAACCACAAATACGCTCCTTACACTCCGCAATCTCCCCAAAACAGTCAATCCCAGCATTGTACCGCACATACAACCGCGAAAGCCTCGCCTGGAACAACCGCAGCAACCCAAACCTTCCAGCAGCCTCACGTTTGGCAGCCACCCGAAAAAACAACCGACATTGCCCCTTACACCACTCCCACCAATCTAAAACAGAAGGAAAATCACACCGCCGGGCGAGAACCCCGACCCACCAAACCCGAAACTGCCCACAAACCCTCGGAGAACGCAACAACCCACAATTCAGCTTCCACCACCCCGCGGTGTGACTGGGCACACCAACCCGGACCACCACGAGACTATGGTCCGAGAAAGCAACCGGGACAGTGTGGAAAGCAAACACAGAACACCCCCCGCCAGTAACATACACGCGATCAATCCGCGAACGCGCCCCATGCGCAGCAAAAGTAAAGGACAACTCGCCCCCATAGAGCACAGCAGCATCCTTGAAACCGCAAGAACGCACCACCTCCAGCAGCGCACCCGAGACATTCTGCGGGCGGGCGCTACTACAGTCCCGCGCACTCGTCACACAGTTAAAATCACCACCAAAAACCATACTCCGCGTATCATGACGCAGGAAAGGGAGAAGCCCCACCCGAAAAAACTCCTCCCGTTCCCGACGGCGAGCCACCCCCGAGGGGGCGTACACCGTCAGGAACGGAAGAACGACCCCCAAAAACTCAACCCTCACAAACAAAACCCGCCCATCTTCATCCATCTCCGTGTGAAGCACGGAGAAGGAAGCCCTCCTAGAAAACAACATAAGCGTCCCCCCGAAGGACGTCCTCGGCGGGTTGAGCACAACATGAAAATGCGCACTTAAACACTGCAGCACAGACACCTCACGAACATTATGCTCCTGGATCAGAGCCACATCCACACGCTGCTCCTGCAGAACATCCAACAGGCCCAACTGGACCCCAAGATCATTCAAACCACGAACATTCAAAGACGCACAGACAACAGAGGGCGCCATCGGGAGAACCTCAGGACACCCCCAACCCAACGCGTCCCCCAGGGGACACAACCGCACCCGCAGCGGGAGCCACATCCACACCACCAGGCTTAACCCCCTGCCGCACCCTGGAAGACGACCGGCCAGGAACCGCCTTCAAAATCACAGGAGACACACCATGCGAAGAGGGCGCCCCAGGCGTCGAGGACACCATCCACAGTTTTTCCACTGCCTCCGCTGCCCCGAGCCCGACACCACGCTCAGTGCCCCGCTCATCCCCAGATCCCGCTTCCGAAGGGGGAGGAGGAACCACTGGAGAAGCGGAGGGAGGAGCACCAGCCAAAGGCACACCACCCGAAGCCTCGATCCTCTTCCCAGGGGGGCCCCTGCTGTGCGACCGATCCCTCGGAGCGCGCTTTCGTCGAGGAACAGAAGAGCCCAATGCAACCACAGGAGGCACAGCACAAGCGACAGCAGGCGGCTGCGCCACGGCACCAGCATCAGGAACACCGCTAGGCTGGCCGTCAGGAGACACAGTATCAACACCGCCCCTGGCCTCGGGAAGCACACTGGCCACTGCACACGGGTCGCCCTCCGGCACTACACCACACACGTCGGATTCCAAGGAGACACTCGGGTCGCGATGTACCTCCGCCGCCACCAGCATAGGCGCACCCGAAGCAGGAGCCGCGAGAGCATCAGAGTCAACAGACAGAGCAGAGGACCCAGCAGCAGACGGAGAGGTAGGTACAGCTGGGGCCGACGCCTCCAGAGGCACACCCACAGAGCCCGGGCCCGCTGGGGCGCCCCAGCCTCCGGCAGAAGTGGAAAATCATCCGCATGGAAAACCGATGGGTCCTCCGGGCGAGGGGCACGGCAAGCTGCAGCGAAATGGCCTACCTCACCACACCGGAAACAGGAGCGAGTCTGCCCCTGGTAGAACACACGCACATAAAACCCACACACAGCCACCCGAGAGGGAATAGCCCCAGAGAGCCGCATGCGCAAAGTACGGGCACCCATACGGAGCCCCTTCAGGCGCCCACTAAGCAGACAGGCATGACGCTGCCCCACCACCTCACCATACCGACGGAACGCGGCGGACAGCTCCTCCTCAGGAA
>NC_091182.1:17727619-17827619 GCF_040958095.1 Procambarus clarkii | reverse complement strand
CCTTCCCGGTTTGGTGCCATCATTTGATAATTACTTGAGGGGGTTGAGTTTTGGCTCTTTGGTCCCGCCTCTGAACAGGTAATCAACTGGTGTACAGATTCCTGAGCCTACTGGGCTCTATCATATCTACATTTGAAACTGTGTATGGAGTCTGCCTCCACCACATGACTGCCTAGTGCATTCTATTTGTTAACTACTCTGACACTGAAGAAAATCTTTCTAACGTCTCTGTGGCTTCCACCCGTGTCCCCTTGTTCGTGTTCCACACGTGATGAAGAGTTTGTCTTTGTCCACCCTGTCAATTCCCCTGGGAATTTTGTAGGTGGTTATCATGTCTCCCCCTACTCTGTTTAAATGGACGTGAGGTTCAGCTCCTTTAGCCTTCCCTCGTAGCTCATTCATCTCAGTTCCGGGACGAGCCTGGTGTCATACCGCTGAATCTTCTCTAACTTTGTCTTGTGTTTAACTAGGTATGGACTCCAGGCGAGAGCTGCATATTACAGGATTGGTCAGACAAGTGGTATACAGGGTCCTGACGATTCCTTACACAAGTTTCTAAAAGCTGTTCTTATGTTGGGAACCTAGCATATGCCGCTGATGATATCCTTTTGATGTGGGCCTCTCGGGACAGGTTCGGTGTGATATCAACTCTCAGGTCTCTCTCTATTTGACTCTTGCAGGATTTCACCTTCCAGGTGGTACCTTGTGTTCAGCCTCCTTCTCCCTTCGCCTAATTTCATTAATTTACACTTTCCTGAGTTGAACTTTAGCAGCCATTTTCTAGACCATTCCTCCAGACTGTCCAGGTCATCCTGTAGTCTGTGACAATCTTCATCCATTTTGATTTTTCACATAATTTAGGCATCATCAGCAGACATTGAGAGGAATGAGTCTATACCCTCCGGAAGATCGTTTAAATATATTAGAAACAGGATGGGTCCAAGTACTGAGCTCTGTGGGATTCCGCTGGTGACATCTCGCAACTCTGATGCCCCCCCCCCCCCTCGCCGTTTCCTGTTTAAGTACTCCCTTATCAGCTGCAGCACCTTCCCTTTTACTCCTGCCTATTGCTCCAACTTTTTTAACAGCCTTTTATGGGGTACTGTGTCAGGCTTTCTGGCAGTCCAGGAAAATGCAATCTGCCCACCCTTCCCTTTCCTGCCTATTTTTTGTTGCCTGGTCATAGAATTCTAGTAAACCTGTGAGGCACAATTTACCATCTCTGAAGCAATGTTGGTGGTGTTGCAAAGTTATTTCCCTCCAGATGCTCTACGAGTTTTTTTTCTCGCGATTTTCTCCATTACCTTGCATGGTATACAAGTTCGGGAAACTGGCCTATAGTTCAGTGCCTCTTGCCTGTCACCATTCTTGTATATTGGGACTACGTTAGCTGTTTTCCAACTTTCTGGTAGGTCTCCTGTTTCCAGTGACCTGTTATACACCATAGAGAGTGGCACACTTAGTGCTTCTGCATCTTCCTTTAGTATCCATGGGGAGATTCTATCAGGCCCAACAGCCTTTTTTACATCCAGCTCCAACAGACACCTTTTGACCTTATCACTGGTGAGGTCAAATTCCTCCAAGGTTACTTGGTTTGCCTCCTCATTTAGTGCATGGGCATCTCCTTGTTCTATTGCGAAGACCTCCTGGAATCTCTTGTTGAGTCCTTCACACCACCTTGTCATTCGCTGTGTATATGTTCTCCCCTTTTTTCAG
Source organism: Procambarus clarkii (assembly GCF_040958095.1). Lineage (NCBI taxonomy): Eukaryota > Metazoa > Arthropoda > Malacostraca > Decapoda > Cambaridae > Procambarus > Procambarus clarkii. Next base: position 17,825,903 of record NC_091182.1, on the reverse strand, counting down.
TTTCATCACTTGTTCCTTCACTGCTGTTTTCCTCCTGATTTGGCTGTGGAGCAGCGTTGGTTGGGTCTTGGCTTTACTCGCTATGTCATTTTCAAACTGTCTCTCTGTTTCTCTCCTCATTCTGAGGCACTCATTTCTGGCCCTCTGGTATCTTTCCCTGCTCTCCGGTGTTTTGTTATTTCTGTAGTTTCTCCATGTTCTTTTATTCAGTTGCTTCGCTACTTTGCATTCCTGGTTTAAACATGGATTTTTCTGTTTTTTGAGTTTTTTCTCCTTTTGGACCGGGATAAACCTGTCTGCAGCTTCCTGGCATTTCTGGGTGACAAAATCCATCATGCCCTGCACAGGCTTGTCTCTAAGTTCTGTTTCCCATGGTATTCCCCTTAGGCAGTGCCTCATCTCGCCATATTTTCCTCTTCGGTAATTTGGTCTTTTCCCCTCTGATCCCATCCTTAGATAGGTTATGCCTACCTCCGCCAAGCACTCTAAAGTCAGTTCACTGTGGTCACTCATTCCTATGGGGGCTTCAACTCTGACAATTATTTCTGACTCATTCAGGGTGAATATTAAGTCGAGACTACCTGGTTCATCATTGCCTCTCACTCTTGTGGGTTCCCTGATATGCTGGCTCAGAATGTTCCTTGTTGTCACTTCCAAGAGTTTAGCTCTCCATGTATCTGCACCACCATGTGGCTCCCCATTCTCCCAGTCTATCTTTCCATGGTTGAAATCACCCATGATTAAGGGTCTTAAGCCATTGCTGCAGGCAACTGAAGCTGCTCTCTCTAATATTATTGGTTGCCATGTTGTGCCTATCAAACTCCTGTCTGGATCTTCTGACATTTAGGGGAGGGTTGTAAATGACTACCACTATTATCTTAGGTCCACCCATTGTTATAGTTCCTGTTATGTAATCTCTGAACCTGTAATGAAATCTCTGAGCCCAGAATTTCCATCTCATCAAAACTCCAGTCCTTCCTTATTAGCAAGGCCACTTCTCTACCTCCTCTCCCTTCCCCCTCTTTCCTTACTATATTGAAGTCCTTTGGAAACACAGTATCTGTTATGACTCCTGACAATTTTGTTTCCGTGAGTCCTAATACATCAGGGTTTTCCTCTTGCACCCTTCCTGCCAGTTCACTTGCTTTATTGGTAAACCCATCATTGTTTGAGTACATTACATTGATGCTCACTTTCTTATATCCATTTTCACCCTCATTCTCCAAGTGTAGGAAGTTGTTCCATGGTCATTGCTACTGGGTAGGCTCATCCTCCTGTGAGGTAGCTGCCAGGGGTTCAGAGGGTTGGTTGGGTGGGGGATGGAGGGCTTAGGTCTTGTTCAGGCCTGCTTGGGGCAGGAAGAAGTCCTGGGGGTGAGGGGGCAGGGATTACTTCGGGAGAGGGCACGCCCTCCTGTGATGTAGTTGACGGGGGTTTTGGGGGGGAGGTGGAGTCGGGAATGGAGGGCTTAGGTCTTGCCTGAGCCGGCCAGGGGCAGGAAGACCAGGAGATGGGAAAGCAGGGGAGAGGGAGGATTTGGGTGATATGGTAGGCATTGTGCGGGGGCAAGGAATGTTTGTGCTGGGGGTTGGGGGGGGGGGGTTCTATTGGGTAGTGGGCTGGGGTGTGTTGCAGTCCCCTCTGGGGGTTCCCGAGTTGTTGGACTGGGGTTCCCCCACTCCCCTCTGCGATCTCTGGGTTGGAGGCTGTGGTTCCCTGGTTCCCTTCCCTCTCCCTGCGCCTTTTCCTTGCATCTGCAGCCTTTGCTATCTCGTCCCTGGTCATGTTCGTCTTAACATATACCTCTTTGTAATTATTTGCATACCTCGGGTTGTTCTTCTTTACTAGGATGTTTTCTTTGATGACCTCGCTCTTGAATACTATCTTGATCAATCTCTCTTTGTCTCTGTTGTACTGGCCAATCCGGAAAAACTGTTCTATGTATCGTTCAGCCCCTTCCATTCCTATCCTCTTTAATATCCCTGCCACTGCAGCTTTGTCTTTAGTCCACCATTCCTCCCTTGTAGAAACCTCTTGTTCCTTAACACCTATCACTACTACAGCTCTTTTCCTTTCCATTAGCTGGCTTGTGCATCTAGCTGCCTCCTGTGAGGTTACAGCTTTCATTACAACTTCCTTGACTGTGCACATAGCATCTGGGCTCTTCAGTATTTTTGCAAAGGTTGGACCACTTGTAGGGGTCCCTGCCATTGCTACATCTCCTGGTTGCCTGGGTCAGAGTCTAAGGAGGGCCTGTTTTTAGGCTTTTTATCTCCTTTTGTGCTGCCCTTAGTTCTATCTGCGGCCTACAGATAGTTTCCCTCAGGTCCTTCAATTCCCATTGATTTCCTTCCATGCCTTAGCAATCATCTCCATGTATGACTCGTCCTGTCCCTCTCCTCCAAGTTTGTTTTGTTGTCTTACCATCCCGCTTGACCTGTGTGTGTGTGGGGGGGGGGGGTGCATGTTTGTTGTGGGGGTGGCACAGTGGGTGGTGGGGATAGAGGGAGGGAGGGAGGGGGATAGTGGGAGGGAGAGGGGATAGTGGGAGGGAGGGGGGATAGAGGGAGGGAGGGGGGTTGGGATAGAGGGAGGGAGGGAAGGAGGGGGGATAGAGGGAGGGATAGAGGGGGGATAGAGGGAGGAAGGGAGAGGGAGGAAGGGAGAGGGAGGAAGGGAGAGGGAGGAAGGGAGAGGGAGGAAGGGAGAGGGAGGGAGGGAGAGGGAGGGAGAGGGAGGGAGAGGGAGAGAGGGAGGGAGGGAGAGAGGGAGGGAGGGAGAGGGAGAGGGGCAGGGAGGGAGAGGGGGAGGGGGAGGGAGGGAGGGAGAGGGAGGGAGGGAGAGATGAAGGGAGAGAGGGAGGGAGGGAGAGAGAGGGAGGGAGAGGGGGAGGGAGAGAGGGGAGAGGGGGAGGGAGGGAGAGAGGGAGAGGGGGAGGGAGGGAGGGAGGGAGGGAGGGAGGGAGGGAGGGAGAGGGGGAGGGGGGAGGGAGAGGGGGAGGAGGAGGGAGGGAGAGGGAGAGGGGCAGGAAGGGAGAGGGGGAGGGGGAGGGAGGGAGGGAGAGGGAGGGAGGGAGAGAGGAAGGGAGAGAGGGAGGGAGGGAGAGAGAAGGAGGGAGAGGGGGAGGGAGAGAGGGAGAGGGGGAGGGAGGGAGAGAGGGAGAGGGGGAGAGAGGGAGAGGGGGAGGGAGGGAGAGAGGGAGAGAGGGAGAGGGGGAGGGAGGGAGAGAGGAGGGAGGGAGAGGGGGAGGGAGGGAGAGGGAGAGGGGGAGGGAGGGAGAGGGGGAGGGAGGGGAGAGGGAGGGAGGGAGAGAGAGGGAGGGAGAGAGGGGGAGTTTGAGAGGAAGGAGGGTCAGTCCCGGGGGTGAGGGGTGAGGTTGGTGGTAGGCTGGTTTGTGTGTGTGTGTGTGTGTGTGTGTTTACATTGGCGTGTTATGGTGAGGGGGTGGGGTTAGTCGGTGGCAGTTTAATTTAACACACAGGTGTGAAAAAATTATGTTTGTGTGTGTGTGTGTGTATTAACCTAGTTGTGTTTGCAGGGGTTGAGCTTTGCTCTTTTGGCCCGTCTCTCAACTGTCGAGCAACTGTTTACTAACTACTTTTTTTTCCACTGTGACGATAATCTCTCTCAAGAGAGATTGAGCCTGCTCTTCCCTACCTAAAGTTACGTTTATTCTACAAATATAAGATGCTACATTCAAGATACGTCCACCAGTAGCACAAAACGTTTTGACCAGGAGGCAAAACGAACCCTAACCCCCCCCCCCCCCAACTCCACACTCCCTCCACGCCGGCTCGTCATCAACCAGCCAACTACCCATCCCAGCCTGCCTGCTCCTGATTGGTGACTCGCCGACTGCACACCTGGACACTGCACCTCGGTGCCATCTACCTGAGTCGATGTCTGAGCTTGAACCAGCCATCAACTTCAGAATATTCTTTGTGCTCGAAGAGTTGACATCTCTCTCTGGCATACTAAGCTCTCTGGCTCTGTATACTAAGGGAGGTCTCAGCCATATCCAATATTCTCAGCACCTGATTATTTTTCACTGTAAATTTTTATTATTGTAGAGTAAACTTCATCCCTATTAATCATTTGTTATATTGTTTTTTGACTTGTTCATTTGCACTGTACATAAGCCAAAGGATTGTCTCTGTTCATATTTTGTTTTCTATATTAATTAAAGTTTCATTGTTCATACTTTGTGTTTTGCGTGTCTTCTCTTACTTTACCACAGACAAACAGGCAAGCAGTTTATCTTTTTTTTTTGTAAGTGTGACCAGGCATTGACACCTGCCATTGGAGGACTGCCGAACATCTACACTCCAACACTTCCCCCCCCCCCCACACACACACACCCCACACCACCACCACCACCAGGAAGCAGCCTGTGACAGCTGACTAACTCTCAGGTACCTATTTATTGCTAGGTAACGGGCATTCAGGGTGAAAGAAACTCTGCCCATTTGTTTCTGCCTCGTGTGGGAATCGAACCCGCGCCACAGAATTATGAGTCCTGCGAGCTATCCACCAGGCTATGAGGCCCCCTGTGTGTGTGGGTGTGTGTGTGTGTTAGGCGGGGGTGTTTGTGTATTAGGGGAGGGGGAGGGGCGTGTCTTGGGACAGTGTGAGGCGTGGGAAGTTGGTGGGGGATGGTCACTGGGTCCTGTTTAGCATCTGAGTGTCAAAACCTGTAACCAGAGTGAGCCACCCTGAGTTGAATATTTGAGATATTTAGACCTATTGTTGGCCCCTAACTCCCCTTGCCACTTGGGGGGGGGGGGTATAGGGTGTTTGTTTAGCATCAGGGCACCAATCCCACAAGCCACAGGGCATGGCCAGAAGGCACTCCTAAACATACCTAATTCCCTATCAAACACAAACTAAAATACACATAAATGGCAGATCTCATCACAACCCACAAGAGTTAAGATAGGGAGTGGGATGGATATCATGTATGCACATGGGGGGTCCCTCCGGCTGCCGCCTTACCTACTCATGGTCTCCGGCCAGGTCATCCACCCTCTTGTGAAAAACCATTTGGAGAAGTGGTACTCCAGATGACGCAACTGCTTAGATAGTTGCTACCAGCTATCCTGGCTGCGGTTCACCTAAACAAGACTATATTAACCCTTATGCACCCTGTGCACGGTGATCCTGGGACTAAGGTGGTCTGCCCCTAGATGTGGTCTTGGACCATATTCTGTAGATGGAATATGTCCAGGTCAGGGCTTTCACAGAGCAACTCTCAAGGTCGCTCTTGGTGTGTCCCATATCCTATAGACCACGCGCACTCTCCTTGCACCATCCTCCTCTCCAATTAAAGGTTATTGAAGAGGCGGATGCTGTGTGCTTCCCGGTATATTCCCTGACCATTTGAAGGATCTCTGGGGTGCCGTACTTGTCGCACTTGCTCTGATGTGGACGGGAGAGTTGGAAGTTTTCAGCATAGACCTGGGTGTCTAATATAATGGCGTCATCACCTTTGCAAGCTATGATGTCAATCTTACAGAAGGTCCCTCCATCCGGTATACGGACTTCACGTTTCACCTCAAAACCTCTTTACCGCAGGCGGCCGGCTACGAACCGGGTGATACCGTCATGACGTTTCACCCAAACCCCATGTGTCTTGTGGCATGCCTGAGATATGTGGCCCAGGGTCCCTGGTTTCTGGCAAGCATCGCAGAGACCAGAGGCCTTGGGTCTACCCCTAGCTGCTCTAGACGGTGTGGCTACAGCGTTTGCCCTGATCTGGATGGCGTGAGCAAAATCTCCTCCGCTTAGCAGACGGGTACCGGATGCAACCCAGTTGTGGAAAAATAGAACCTCACATGAGGACACAAGGCCGGCACCTTCGACCATGCTATACAGTTTTGCTTTCCACCTTCTAGAGCACTCAGAGGTTCTGTTAGAAGGGGTTCCGGCGGCCGTGGTCGGATCTACCCATCGACGCATTCGCGCTTGGAACATGGGTAGGAGAGCCGTTGCCACTACGTCTGGATCCTCCGACTCTACCAACGCCCCGAGCTGCTTGCTCTTTTGTAGACAGATTCATGTGGCCAAGTCGAGAATTCCTAGTCCACTGTCCTTCACGTCAGCATGAAAATAGGCATTAGGAGTATCATTAGGCAGCTGCAGACAGCCATGAATGGCATGCCGCAGCCGCCGGTCAAGCCTCACTAATTCCGTCTTAAACACACGTCAGAGAACAAACCGGTGGTTCATCATGGGGATTAGGTGGTGTTTTAGTAGGTATAGCCTCTGTTGGGGTTTGAGTGGCGCCTTAGTGAAATTCATCAGGCCGTCCTCAAACAGGGAACCATAGGATAAGCGTCTGCCCCAGGCCTCAATAAGTATTCCTATGTACTTATACTCGTCCGTCACACTCATAGTACCGATTTCATCGTCCCCGACGTAGTATGCCTTCCTGGTGGGGACATGTCACGTCTTGCGATGTGCATCGATCGCTATGCTTAGCGTACAGTATTTCACAGCATTTACTTTAAGACCAGAGCCACGCAGCGAATGCCAATGCTGATATTTTTTCGGCCCCAGTCCAACCCCTAGCCCCAAGTCCTTAGCCCTACTAATTGCCTCATCAATTATTAGGTTAAAGAGAAATGGAGACAGGGGGGTCACCCTGTTTCACCCCCCCCCTAGTGATCAGGATGTCCTTCGACTTCTCCTCTTGGGTGGTTATTACGGTTGAGGACCGATCATAGCCCGACATCATGTTTGGCCATGACACACACACACACACACACACACACACACACACACACACACACACACACACACACACACACACACACACACACACACACATACACACACATACACACATACACACATACACACACACACACACACACACACACACACACACACATACACATACACATACACATACACACACATACACACACACACACACACACACACACACCCACACCCACCCCCCACCCCCCCCACCCACCAGGAAGCAGCCAGTGACAGCTGACTAACTCCCAGGTACCTATTTACTGCTAGGTAACAGGGGCATTCAGGGTGAAAGAAACTTTGCCCATTTGTTTCTGCCTCATGCGGGAATCAAACCCGCGCAACAGAATTACGAGTCCGGCGCGGTATCCACCAGGCTACGAGGCCCCTGTCTGTGTGTGTGTGTACTCGCCTATTTGGGCTTGCGGGAGTTGAACTCCCGCAAGTGTAGATATGATAGAGCCTACTGGGCTCTATCATATCTACACTTGAAACTGTGTATGGTGTCTGCCTCCACCACATCACTGCCTAATGCATTCCATTTGTCAACCACATTAACAGTAAAAAAATTCTTGCTAATATCTCTTTGGCTCATTTGTGCACTGTTTCCACCTGTGTCCTCTAGTGTGGGTGCCCCTTGTGTTAAATAGCCTGTCTTTATCTACCCTGTTGATTCCTCTGAGAATCTGGTATGTGGTGATCATATCCTCCCAAACTCTTCTGTCTTCTAGCGACGTGAGGTTTAATTCCTGTAGTCTCTCCTCATAGTTCATATCTCTCAGCCCGGGTACTAGTCTAGTGGCAAACCTTTGAACTTTTTCCAGTTTAGTCTTGTTTGACTTGATATGGACTCCATGCTGGGGCTACATACTCTAGGATTGGACTGACATAAGTGATATATGAAGTTCTGAATGATTCCTTACATAAGTGTCTAAATGCCGTTCTTATGTTAGCCAACCTGGTATATGCTGCTGAAGTTATCCTCTTGATATGGGTTTCAGGGGACAGGTCTGGCGTGATATAAACCTCCAGGTTTTTCTCTCTCTCTCTGACCCTTGAAGAATTTCATCTCCCAAATGATACCTTGTAACTGACCTCCTGCTCCCTACACCTATCTTCATTATATTACATTTGCTTGGGTTAAACTCTAACAACCATATCTCCGACCAATCCTTTAGTTTGTCTAGGTCTTCTTGAATCTTCAAGCCGTCCTCCTCTGTCTTAATCCTTCTCAAATTTTTGGCATCGTCAGCAAACATTGAGAGGAATGAGTCTATACCCTCCGGGAGATCATTTACGTATATCAGAAACAGGATAGGACCGAGTACAGAGCCCTGTGGGACTCCACTGGTGACTTCACGCCACTCTGAGGTCTCACCCTCACTAACTTTTTGCTTCCTATTGCTTAGGTATTCCCTTATCCACTGGTGCACCTTACCAGCTAATCCTGCCTGTATCTCCACCTTATGAACCAGCCTCTTATGGGGACTATGTCAAAGGCTTTCCGACAGTCTAAAAAAAAATGCAGCCCGCCCAGCCTTCTCTTTCTTGTTTAATCTTTGTCACCTGATCGTAGAATTTTATTAAGCCTGTAAGGCAAATTTTCTTTCCCTGATCCCATGTTGGCGATTTGTCACGAAGTCCCTTCTCTCCAGATGTGTTACCAGGTTTTTTCTCACGATCGTCTCCATCATTTTGCATGGTATACAAGTCAAGGACACTGGCCTGTAGTTCAGGGCCTCCTGCCTGTCTCCCTTTTTGTATATTGGGACCACATTCGCCGTCTTCCATATTTCTGGTAGGTCTCCCGTATCCAGTGACTTCTATACACTATGGAGAGTGGCAAGCAAAGTGCCTCTGCACACTCTTTCAGTACCCATGGCGAGATCCCGTCTGGACCAACAGCCTTTCTAACATCCAGATCCAGCAGGTGTCTCTTGACCACCTCTCTCGTAATTTCAAACTCTTCCAAGGCCGCATGGTTTACCTCCCTTTCTCCTAATACAGTGACCTCACCTTGTTATACTGTGAATACCTCCTGGAGCCTCTTGTTGAGTTCTTCCCACACCTCATTGTCATTCTCTGTATACCTGTCCTCGCCTGTTCTAAGTTTCAAAACCTGTCCTTTCACTGTTTTCCTTCTGATGTGATTGTGGAGTTTTGATCTCCACAATTTTGGTTTGATCGGCTTTAGTTTGATCTTGGCTTTGTTTGCTATATTATTTTCATAACTTTTCTCTGCTTCTCGTCTCACCATGACATACTCATTCCTGGTTCTCTGGTATCTCTCTGCTTTCTGGTGTTCTGTTATTCCGGAGTGTGTGTGTGTGTGTGTGTGTGTGTGTGTGTGTGTGTGTTTCAAGCTTATCTTAACACGTTTTAAGTTTCTATTACAATTATGTGTAGTTACAGGCGAGGCTGATTAGGGAGGTCAACGGAACGCTTTAATAGAGGAGGCAATAAAACTGCACTAAGTTCGGTGTAGTACCGTTCAGCACACCTGCATACACGGATATGGTAGCATTTAAAGACCGGGTTATATCATTCGGAATCACATGGCCGCTAAAGTGGAACACACATGAGCTAGGCTACCGACCTAGCTCATGCCAGCTTTTTCTCGTGCGGTGAGTTATCTATTTTCATTTATTTATTAAACAGAATTAAGATTAAAGTTAGAGTTCTGATCTCTGCTGTAAAGATATAGAAGTTCAACTCATCTCAATATACCCCCTCCCCATCCGGCCCGTTGGCGTCTTGAGGGGGTTTCGTGGTCGGCTGCCGGAGTGTGATGTTCCGTGGGACAGTCCTCTGTCCTTTTATGGCCTTGCGCTCCTGCTGCTGTCTTCTCTAATTATGCCGGATTGCTTTTCCTTTTCATTAGGTTTCGTTTTTCTCCCATCTGGTGGTCGTTTCCTGCCAACCTTTTGCTTGTTTTGGATTATTTCTTTGGACTTCTTCTATTTTGATGCCCGGGTGCTTGGGGAGGCATACTCTTGCACCCGTAGAACTGTTGTACCCGACGTCTCTAGCGAGGGGGAACCTTTTATTGTCAATCCCCCTATCGTCGCTGAACCCAATCTCGATGGACTGACGGTTCTTAAGGTGGTGTTTGTGGGGCATATACTCACGACGCACCCCTAGGGGGCCCCGGCATGATCGGCGATAGCTTCCTGTTGGGTATCCTGCCTCTAATTGTGGCTCCATGGTGGGTATAGGGGCACATTCATGGATGAATTTCTTTCTCTTCGTCTCTATGTCGATGAATGTTTCCGTTGTACCCTCTCAGGCTCGTGGGGTGGGCGACCAAGCCCCCGAGTCGGCCTGTATTGGAAGACCAGGCTCTGTAGCTCCCGCTGCGTTGGGCAACGACCTTGCTCCTCCTTTGACCGTCCTGACTTCTTCCCCCAGCTCCCCTCTCTCCTCTGTGGTTGGGTCGAGCCTCCAGCCCTTAGTGGTGACCACTTTGTCCCCTGGTGCGGCTAAGTCTCTCGTTGTGACTACTGCGCCTTTTGACCCCTCTCTCTGGGGGTTCTCAACGCCGTTCGCGCCCCAGCCACACTCGCTCGATTCCTTCCCGTGCTGACGCGTATCAGGCCTCGTTTGGTCCTGCTTCATGGGCCAAATGCTTTGATCTCCTCCCTCTTGATTCTGCACCTCCTGACGATTTCTCCCTCCATCGGCATCTTGTAGATTCCGTGGATGCGTCTGTTACTTTCAACCCCACCCGCCTCGGTACACGTGTCGTTGCTGCTCCTTCTCAGGATGCAGCTTCCCGCTTGGCTGCCTTATCTTGCCTTGGTGAGATCCCTGTTCGGGTCTCCAAGAACGTTCGGATGAATGCCAGTGTTGGCACTATTCTCCTCCCACCCCATGTTGCAACTGGTGTTCGGAATCTGCAGGATTGCCACGATGATATTCGGCATATCCTTGATGCCCAAGGCCATTCTGTCCTCCAGGTTGACTCGTTTACTCGTCCCCCTCGTGGTCGTCGCCGTCAACCCCTTCACGTTGTGAAGATCACCTTTGATGGTAGGACCCTTCCATCCTCTGTCATTCTTGCTGGTGCTAGGTGCTCTGTCCAGGAGTATATTCCTCCTCCTCGACTTTGTAACAAGTGCTGGAGGTTTGGGCATGGTGCCCTCCACTGCTCTGGGACTGTCTCTCTCTGTCCTTTGTGTGGGGGTGAAGGTCACTCTAAGTCGGAGTGCACTTCTCCCCGAGCATGTTGCCTTAACTGCGGTGAGGCCCATCTTACCTTCTCCCGTGCGTGTATATCATTACAAGCTTGAGGCAGCCGTTCTCAACCTGAAGCACCGGGAGCGTTTATCTTTTCCTGAGGCGAGGCACCAGGTTCGCCGGCTCCCGCCTTATACTAACGTCTCTTATGCTCGCATGTAGCGCTCTTCCTCTCCTCGTCCTTCCCTCCTTCCTCAGACTCACAACCGTTTCCGGGCCTTGGACCCTGATACGCCCACTGCCCCCTCCTCTGTTCCTTTGCGTTCTGTCCCGAGGGGTCCCCCCTCCTGGTCCTCTGTCTGGGGTTCCCCTTCTTTCTACCCGGTCTGTCATGTCTCCTGTGTCTTCTTCCTCGTCTCCCTCCGATCCTCCTTCCCTGCCTTCTCCATCTCTTGACTCTCCCCTCTGCCTGTCGGTGCGGGCTGAAGTCCATCGCTCTCCTAACGGCCGTAGTGTGTGCTCTCGTTCAGCTTCTCCTGTTCAGACACTGGAGTCCATTGCCCGGTACGTAGTTGCTGGGACACCGGTCTCTTTAAGTCAGAAGCGTAAGCCTGGCTCCTGTCCTTCCTCCTCCCGGGCGGGTAAGAAGGCTTCGCTTTCTTCCTCGGCCCCTACTACTGTCTCTCTTGCTCCTTCCCCTCCTGTTTCGGTGGTTGCACCCCCTGTTCCTGCTATGGAGGTTTCATTGGCCCACGCTTTCCTCTCGGTTCCTGCCCTTGCTGAGGTGCGTTCCCCTCTTTCTACTCCCCTTCTTCCTGCTGCTGTCCTTGACTGCTCCTCTCCGTTGTCTCCTCGTCTTCCTCCTCCACCTCCGGACCCCGCCCGCCCACCTCTGATCTGAGGTGAGGTGTTCTACCCGCTTCCTTTCCTCCATCTTTGCTCAGTTTACCCATGCCCCCCTAACCCTGACTTTGCTGATCCTGATCTTCTTTAACGTGCTCTGTTGCTCTTTCGCCTTTGTTTCTTCCTTGTTCTCTGTTGTTGTCCTTTCTCTTCTCGTCGATGTCTATTCTTCAATGGAACGTTCAAGGTTATTACACCAATTTCTTCGAACTCCAACTTCTGATTTTGTGGTTTTCGCCCCTTTGTGTCTGTCTCCAGGAGCCGATGCTTGGAGCTCGTCCTGGTCGCTTTCGTGGCTATTCCTTTCTCTCCCCCCCCCCCTCTCAGCTGTTGCTGGGGTTCCTAATTCTTCTGCTCTCTTGATTCGCTCTGATGTTCCCTTTGTCCCCTTACTTTTTCATTCGCCTCTCCATTGTTCTGCTGCTCATATTTTTGTGGGGAAATGGTACACTGTTTGTTCTATTTATCTCCCCCCAAATGTCCCGCTTTTTCTTCCTGATTTGAAACACATACTGGACTCCTTGCCGGAGCCTGTACTTCTGCTGGGTGATTTCAATTGTCATTCCCTTTGGAGTGATGTTCTGACGAACACCTGGGTTCGCCTTCTTGAGCCGTTTATCCTCTCTTCTTCCCTGTCTCTTCTGAATTTTGGTGAGCCCACGCATTTGGACTCTCGGACTCGCACCCTTTCCTGTCTTGATCTTTCTCCTTACTCGTCTTCTCTCCATGGCAGTGACCATTTCCCCATCCTTATTACCTTTTTCACTTTTTGCCCTCCCCTCTCCTTCCCTAGGTGGCAGTTCACGAAAGTGGACTGGGACCTCTTTACCCACAGTGCTGCTCTCTCTGACCTCTCCCTTTTACCTCTCCCTCCCTCTCTCCTCTTTTTTCATGACAGTCTTCGACGCAGCCCTCCGCTCTATTCCTCGCTCTTCCTCTCGGGGTCCATGGAAGTGCATTCCTGGTGGAATGCAGACTGTGCTTGGGCTGTCCGCTATAAGCGTGCAGCCTGGAAGAGACACCGCTGTCGGTAGACGGCAGATTCTTTTCTTTTGGAAGGCGAGTGCGGTGGCCTGTAGGGCCATCCGTATGGCTTAACGTGAATGTTGGGCATTTTATGTCTCCACCATTACGTCCGAAACAACTCTGCCTCAGATCTGGAAGCGTATCCTCAAGATAGAGGGTAAGTTCTTTCCCGATGTTTCACCGGTCCTTCACCTCCGTGGTACTCTTGTGGCGGACCCGTTGCAGGTCGCTACTGAACTGGGTTCCCACTTTTCTTCTGTTAGCTCTGGTCTTCATCTTCCCCAATCTTTCGTTCTTCGTAAACCTGTCCTCGAGTCTCGTCCTCTAGATTTCTGCACTCGTCTTCGACTTCCCTATAACGATCCCTTCTTTCTCTCTGAACTTCGTTCTGCCCTGGCCCTCTGCGGTTCTACGGCGGCGGGCTCCGATGGTATTCATTATGAGATGCTTCACCATCTCCCTCCGTGCACGTCTCAGTATTTATTGAGTCTGTATAATCGGATCTGAGAGTCGTCGTCAGTCCCTGTGGACTTGCTCGATGCTGTTGTTCTCCCTGCTCGCAAACCAGGGTCTCTGGGAACATCCCCTAAGGATTTTCGCCCTATTGCTCTCACAAGTTGTGTCTGCAAACTCTTTGAACATATGGTTAACTTTCGTCTGATGTGGTTCCTGGAACACCATCACCTCCTCTCCCCTTCTCAATTTGGTTTCCGCAAGTGCCGCAGCACGACAGAAGTCCTGGTGAACTTGGAGGTCTATATTCGTACTGCTTTTGCTGTGAAGACCTCCGTTGTTGCCGTCCTTTTTGACCTGGAAAAGGCTTACGACACCACTTGGTGATATCATATTCTATCCCAGCTTCATTCTTTGGGCCTTCGTGGTCATCTCCCTCTCTTTCTCCGCAGCTTCCTCTCTCGTCGTTCCTTTCGGGTGCGCCTTGGTACCACTCTCTCTGCCTCTTTTCAGCAATACAAAGGTGTGCCCCAGGGTAGTGTTCTGAGCACTATTCTTTTTCTGGTTGCCCTCAATGGTCTTCTTTCCTCTCTTCCTTCAGGTGTCTTCTCCACTCTCTATGTCGATGATCTTACCCTTTGTTGTCAGGGTGATGATTCACCTCTCCTTCAATGCCGGCTTCAACTTGCGATTGATGCTGTGTCGTCTAGGGCCACCGATCATGGCTTCAAGTTCTCTACTACTAAGACTTGTGCCATGACTTTTACTCGGAAACGTGTTGTTCTTCGTCCCTCTTTATCACTTTATGGTCATTCACTTGAGTACAAAGATTCCGCGAAGCTTTTGGGGTTATTCCTTGACACTTGTTTGTCTTGGTCTCCCCATATCTCTTACCTCCGTGTTGAGTGCTCTAAGGCCCTTACCCTCCTTCGGGTCTTGTCCCATACGTCTTGGGGAGCAGATAGGCGCACTCTCCTTGCTTTACATTCCTCTCTCGTGCTGTCTAAGCTCGTTTATGGTTGCCCTGCTAACTTGTCTGCTTCTCCTTCTACTCTTAGCCGTCCTGATGCTTTTCATCATTCTGGGTTGCGCCTCGGTTCTGGTGCCTTTCGTTCGACTCCCGTCCTTAGCTTGTATGTTGACACTGGTTTCCTGTCTCTCCAGGACCGCCGTGATCGCTACTGTCCTGGCTATCTTGCACAGTCTTTACGACATCCTTCCTCTCGCCTCTGTCGTGCTTTAACTTTTACCCCTCCTGCGGTTCCTGTTCCTCTTCACCACCTCCCTCTTTCTGTCCGGTTATCTGGCGAGGTTGTGTATTGGCCATACTGGCTTAACCCATGGTCACTTGGAGCGCCGTCCTGCTCCATATTGTCCTAATTGCATTGTCCCTCTTACGGTCATGCATGTCCTTCTTAAATGTCCTGACTTCCAGAACGAGGGTGTGTCTTGCTTTCTGAGCGACCCTCCCGGTCACCTGTCCCTCAATAGAATTCTTGGTGACTCGGATACTTTTGATATCGTTCGCCTTATGCGTTTTTGTTCTCGTATTGGAATCCTTGGTGATATTTAGCGCCCTCTGATTATTCCGCACATTTGATGGTGCTACGTTGCCTTCGCGGTTTGGTGCCTTCTTTTGATAATTACTTACTTATGAATCACGGTCAAAAGGTTGAAAACTCGTGATAAAATTAAACCCGAGTTGAAACAATCTAATACTGACAATTCAGTTAAACCAAAACCGACTTTGAATAAGTCTAGTATATTCAAACCTAGGACTGCTCCATCCACTGAAAAGAGGAGTGGTAACATAGGGCATTACTGAATAAATACCTCTGTGACTGTAGTTGATGTTTCTACCAAGAAGACAAACTCAGCAAGAGATTGAAAGTGTCTGTTCTGTGAACAAGAACATGTCACTTATAAATGTAATGTTTATCCTAACTTTAATACCAGGATTAAACGCCTATGAGAATTACATAGATGCACCAAACGCATGCGTTCTCATAAACCCAGTAAATGTACTTACCTAATTGTGCTTGCAGGGGTTGAGCTTTGGCTCTTTGGTCCCGCCGCTCAACTGTCAATCAACTGGTGTACAGATTCCTGAGCCTACTGGGCTCTATCATATCTACATTTGAAACTGTGTTTGGAGTCAGCCTCCACCACATCACTGCCTAAAGCATTCCATTTATTAACTACTGACACTGAAAAAATTCTTTCTAACGTCTCTGTGGCTCATCTGGGTACTAAATTGTGTCCCCTTGTTCGTGTTCCACCCGTGCTGAAGAGTTTGTCTTTGTCCAACCTGTCAATTCCCCTGAGAATTTTGTAGCTCCTTTAGCCTTTCCTCGTAGCTCATTCCTCTCGGTTCCGGGACGATCCTGGTGGCATATCGCTGAATCTTCTCTAGATTTGTCTTGTGTTTAACTAGGTATGGACTCCAGGCTGGAGCTGCATACTCCAGGATTGGTCTTAAATAAGTGTTATACAGGGTTCTGAAAGATTCCTTACACAAGTTTCTAAAGGCAGTTCTTATGTTGGCCAGTCTAGCATATGCCGCTGATGATATTCTTTTGATGTGAGCCTCTGGGGACAGGTTCGGTGTAATATCAACCCCCAAATCTTTCTCTCTATTTGACTCTTGCAGGATTTCACCTCCCAGATGATATGTTGTGTTCAGCCTCCTGCTCCCTCCGCCTAATTTCATCACCATACACTTTCTTGAGTTGAACTTTAGCAGCCATTTTCTAGACCATTCCTCCAGTTTATCCAGGTCATCCTGTAGTCTCTGTCTATCTTCATCCATCTTGATTCTTCTCATAATTTTTGCATCATCAGCAAACAGTGAGAGGAATGAGTCTATATCCTCTGGTAGATCGCTTACATATATTAGAAACAGGATGGGTCCAACTACTGAGCCCTGTGGGACTCCGCTGGTGACATCTCGTCACTCTGATGTCTCCCTCCTCACCGTTACTCACAGTTTACTGTTGCTTAAGTACTCCCTTATCCACTGGAGCACCTTCCCTTTTACTCCTGCCTGTTGCTCCAACTTTTTTAACAGCCTTTTATGGGGTACTGTGTCAAAGGCTTTTTGGCAGTCCAGGAAAATGCAGTCGGCCCACCCTTCTCTTTCCTGCCTAGTTTTTGTTGCCTGGTCAAAATTTGTTATTAAACCTATGAGGCACGATTTACCATTCCTGAACCCATGTTGGTGGTGCGTTACAAAGTTATTTCCCTCCACCTGCTCTATCAGCCATTTCCTCATGATCTTCTCCATCACCTTGCATGGTATACAAGTTAAGGAAACTGGCCTATAGTTCATTGCCTCTTGCCTATCACCCTTCTTGTATATTGGGACCACGTTAGCTTTCTTCCAACTTTCTGGTAGGTCTCCTGTTTCCAGTGACCTGTTAAACACCATAGAGAGTGGAACACTTAGTGCTTCTGCACCTTCCTTTAGTATCCATGCTGAGATTGTCAGGCCCAACAGCCTTTGTCACATCCAGCTCCAGCAGACAGCTGTTGACCTCATCACTGGTTAGGTCAAATTCCTCCAAGGTTGCTTGGTTTGCCGCCTCCTAACTTAGTGCAGGGGCTTCTCCTTGTTCTATTGTGAAGACATCCTGGAATCTCTAGTTGAGTTCTTCACACACTTCTTTGTAATTCTCTGTGTATCTGTTCTCCCCTTTTCGCAGCTTCATCACTTGTTCCTTCACTGCTGTTTTCCTCCTGATGTGGCTGTGGAGCAGCTTTGGTTGGATCTTGGCTTTACTCGCTATGTCATTTTCAAACTGTCTCTCTGCTTCCCTCCTCACTCTGAGGTACTCATTTCTGGCCCTCTGGTATCTCTACCTGCTCTCTGTTGTTCTGTTATTTCTGTAGTTTCTCCATGTTCTTTTATTCAGTTGTTTCGCTACCTTGCATTCCTGGTTGAACCATGGGTTTTTCTGTTTTTCGTTTTTCTCTTTTTGGACAGTGATAAACCTGTCTGCAGCTTCCTGGCACTTCTGGGTGACAAAATCCATCATGATCTGCACATTGTTGTCTCTAAGTTCTGTTTCCCACGGTATTCCCCTGAGGAAGTTCCTCATCTCGTCATATTTTCCTCTTCTGTAATTCCGTCTTTTTCCCTCTGATCCCATCCTTCGATTGGTTATCCCTACCTCCACCAAGTACTCAAAGGTCAGTACACTGTGGTCACTCATTCCTATGGGGGGCTTCAACTTTGACTTCCCTTATTTCTAACTCATTCATGGTGAATATCAAGTCGAGTCTAGCTGGTTCATCATTGCCTCTCACTCTTGTGGGTTCCTTGACATGCTTAGTAGTCCTCCTACGATTGTGCAGTAGATGTAACAAAGGTACACATCATCATGCCTTATGTGGAAAGACATCATCACAATCTACAACACCTCGGGAGGATTCTATGAATTCTGCCACAGTTCATTACTGTGAACTTAATTTCTTGGTGTACAAAGTACACAAAGAAATTAATGCACTTGCAACTGAGTCGGGCAATAATACTACTCTGCCTACAGCTTAGCTTAAACTAATTAATAAGAAGTCTAGAGTCAATACTAGAGGTCTTTTCGATCAAGGATCACAGAAAACTTTCATCACACAACAATTAGTTGAGCAGATAAAATTAAAACCTGCCAAACGTGTGAAATTAAATATCTCTGGTTCTTGACAAATAGTGGACTTCGTGAATACCAAGTAGTCAGGGTACTAGTACGACTCGGATCTTCCATTAATTCAATACAAGCGGTAATAGTGGATAAGCTTCTTTCAGACCTACAGGTCACAGGACTCGCTCACACTGGAAAATATCTCGGATGTAACCGCATGAGGCAAGCAGATTACAAAATAAATTCTGATCGCCTCACAAACATAGGTATCCTTATAGGTGCTGACTACTATTAGATTCATTACAGGATGCACCCGACAACTAGGAATGAATTTGTTGTCATCTGCTGGAGGCAAATTGCTGACAGGACCGGTGGTTTTCCACAAAAAAATTTGTGTTAATCAACAACAACCAAACAATTCAATAGTGGCATGACTAGGCTTGGAGCAGTCACCCCTTTACATTTCAGCGACATATATGAAGATAATAAGTCTGATCCACCTGTATTTAAATTGTGGGATCTTGACACTTTAGGTATTGTCCCTGATAAATCAAGCCCTGATGATACGTGGACTTACCAGCAATATCTGGACACAGTTGTCTATAAAGACAAACAATACTGGGTGAGACTGCCATGGAAGTTGAACTATCCACAACTTCCAATTAATTATTTCATGGCAGCCTCCCAATTAAAGTCTCAATTAATATGGCTACAGAAACAACCTGATAAATTGAACATGTATGATCAATTAATCCAACAGCAACTCGACAGTAAATTCATTGAAGTTGTTGATAATGATGACCAAAAATGGGTCATTATCTACCCCATCACGCTGTAATGAAAGATTCAGTGACACCAATAAATATAGTTTTTTAACTGTAGTGCCAAAGTGAAGGCAAACAGCGTGTCCTTGAATGAGTGTTCCAAATGGGACCTAGCCTAACAAAGGCTATACAACGTATTGTTAAGAAACCGTACTGGTATTTTTGCTAATACTGCTAATATCAGTAAAGCTTTCCTTAAAGTAGGCTTAAAAAAGATCATGATTTTACAAAATTTTTCTTGGGTAAGATTCCACTGGATCCTAACAGTGCCCTCATTACCTATGAGCCAATATCCCACTACAATCGTGGGCCTCAAACCATAAACAATTAAACCAGATGATCGAGAAAGAGTTTCCTGATTATCGGGTACCTAATCAATTAAAAGTTCTGGACGTGGAATGGAACAGTTACCGACGAGATGAATGTCAAGTCAGTACTAACAAGTAATTCAACCCTTACCATGAGAAAATTACTCTCGTATGTTAGTCAACCATTTGACCCTTTGGGCTTTCTTAACCCCGTTTTAATAAAGGGCAAACTCCTCATGCAGGCATGCTGGCAAAAAAATATGGGATGAGATGATCCGTTGCCAATTGAGTTGCAAGATAAATGGCAAACACACTCAATGGATTTCAATCAGTTAAGTGTTTTGAAATTTCCTCGTAATGCTTCAGGACAAAATTTACCCACCAATTTGCACGTTTGTTGCGATGCCTCTGGTAAAGCATACGGGGCTGCAGCCTACATAGTCAATAATGCACAATCATTTTTACTCACATCAAAAGCAAGTGATGCTCCGATCAAGAAGAGATCTTTACCTCAAATGGAGTTGACTGCATTGCTGGTGGGAATAAGATTGGCTCATTGCCTGACCAGGACACAAAATAATATTCACTTTGGTGAGATCGTAGTGTGGTCAGACAATGAGGCAGTCTAACAATGGGTAAGAAACAATAATTAATAAAACTCCCTATATCAGCAATCATGTTAGGGAAATCCATGAATTATCTGCAGGATATAAACTTAGACATGTTCCTACCAAGGACAATCCATCAGATTACCTTTGAAGAGGTTTATCGTTAAAACAGCTGATCAAGTCTCCGATGTGGTTTAATGGACCTTCAAGGCGTGTTAGTGGTCAGTGGCCAAAACCGAAACCACAAGTCATAGTGACCAATATCACTACACCCATGACAGACCCAGAACCTCATTAGACCTTAGCTATTAATCCTCACAATTATTCCAACTTGAGTAAGTTACTAAGAGTAACGACACATGCATTTGATTTTCTTCCTAAGATAGGAATTAGGCATAGATTTCTCAATCCTATCCTCTATTGGATCAAACGTGCACAACAAGAGTCCTATGGAAGTGAATATGAAAATCTTTCAGACAAATTAACCAAGTCTCTAGGTATCTGGTATGATGCCAACACCCATAATATATTAAGGTGTGGAGGATGTCTGCTTCATGCAGAAATTGATTTGGATACAAAAAAATCAATACTTCTACCACGTCACCTTATTATCACGAAACTTCTAGTTCTACACCACCATCAATACGGTACTTTGCGTGGTGGAGTGTTAGACACACTCACCGACCCAAGACAGAAATATTAGCTTCCCCAAGGTCGTCAAACTGTCAAATCCCTTATTAGGTCTTGTGTAATCTGCAGGAGGTATGACGATCGAGTGTGTCCTTACCCAGGACCTCCACCACTCCCTAAGAAGAGAGTAGTCCATCTTCGTCCTTTTGAGACCACTGGTGTCGATTACACAGGAGCATTACTTCTCACTGGCACTCCAGACACTGGCACTTTCACTTACCAGTGAAAGCATATATATGCCTCTTCACATGTGCAACCACACGAGGCGTACACATAAAAGTGACTTCTGACATGAGTGCAGAAACCTTCATCCAAGCCTTTCATAGATTTGCTGCACGCAGATCCTGCCCCAAAAAAACGATATCCGACAATGGATCAAATTTTGTGGCTGGAGAAGCCTCCCTACGAGAGAGATGGAATCGCCCAGAAGTGCAGTCTGTAATGCAAAAACGACAATGCCACTGGAATTTTATACCTCCCAGAGCCCCCCCCCCTGGCAAGGTGGTTTCTACGAACGCATGGTGGGGACTGTCAAAAAATACTTAAGACCCTGCATCGACAGAAAATTAGTTTTCCCTAAATTACAAACACTCATCGTAGAAATTGAGGCGCGAGTCAACAACCGACCCTTGACTTACCTATCGGATGACTTCTCTCAGAGAACCCCTGAGTCCCTCACATTTATTCCATGGAACCCTACTGAGCCCTCTGATACCTTTAGCAGAAGAGGATCCAGTCGACCTTTCGCACGTGACTAGGAGTGATTTAGTGGAAAGTTATCGACATCTTTCGAGGCTAGTCGAGAAGTGGAATGAGGTGTGTACTCGAGAGCACCTCACAGCTCTATGGGAATACCACTACGGAGCTTCAAGCCCCTATAACAAAGTCCAACCCAAACCAGGAGATCTAGTGATAATCGACAGTGATGGCCCCAGGTCAGAGTGGCTTATAGGCAAAATTGCCTCTGTTCACTGAGATCACCAAGGTGTCCTGAGAGTCGTACTGGTTTTGTGCCGAGGCACTACTACCCTAAAAACATTGGAGAAGTTGGTACCTCTCAAATTAGCTGAACGAAAGTGTTCTACAGAACCAACTTTACCAACAGTTTCCGAGGACAGCAATTCTGATCCACCAAGCGCTCGACCACTTAGAGCCGCTGCTCAACAATGCAAACGGAAACTACAACAATATTACAGCTCTGACTAAGAGCAAATAATTTACCATCCAATTTAAGGTAGCCATCATGATACCGTGTTGTGATGTCCAGTAACCAATCAGTTACAAGTCACGGTGGCCCTGGACATTCACCTCACTGTGGATTCTAAGTCTCCTTAACGTGAATGATTTAACCATTAATTTAATTTGTGTAGGCTACAGACTACACCATTATTACATCTAGAGAAAATCTCTGAGTTTACAAGACTCTAAGAATTAGTAACATAACCACTACGCATCACAGCGACACAATTCACTGAGTACATTGTAGGCTTTAGTAGTTATTAACTTCAGATGATTTAATAATTCATTGTTTCAACATTTAACATATATTCCCTAAGAACACATAGTCTTATCTGTCTCTGACAGATTCGGGACAGCCGTTATGTGCATACTAACGTACCAACATACTAATTTTAGAATAACTTCAGGGAAAGGAAAGGTACGTTAGCACTCAACATTGAACTGCGACCCGAGAATTCTCCCCCCGGAGTTATGTTGGAAAGTTCCAACACTAAGACATCCTTATTGTATTATAATACATCACCAGTGTATACTAATCCTACTAATTTGTAGCATTAACATAAATTAATATTTTCCTATCTGCGTGTCATTTACTAAATTCTTCCCATATAGAAGGACAGCATTGTGTCAGATAATATCTAGCAGACACATAATTATTGTCAACATGCCAGAGAATTGAATAATATTCTCGCCTTTTGTCAGTATTCTTTACAAGAATTAATACTGATAATATAACAAGTAGTGATCTATTAACGAGTTATCAACTAAAAGATCACTGTATAACAGTTTATCTGTTATCTTAAACTAACATAGAGGAAACAGAAATTCTCTCCATTTCTCGTTTAATAAGAACACTGTTCATATTAATTATTCATTGGGAATTTAAACAATAAAACTCCCTATAATTGCGATCCTATTCTCATTAACTTATCAAGTAGAGTAATTACAAGGAAAAGAATTTTCCGTTTCTACTACAATATGCTGCGCATGCGCAAGAGAGGGGTTGAGCGAGGAGGAGGGAGACGCTAGTGTCTTGCAGTGTGGACGACGCCATAGACAACGTGGCAGCCATACATACAGAGAGAGGTGAAACTTTCGTCAACTACACGATCGGCCCTTGCTATTAATCGCCCCTGGAGTGTGCAATTACTCCATCAGCGATCCAAGGATTGCATCAGTGGACCACCAACAGGATAAGTCCATCGTTACATCGTGATCCCTCCTCAAACGACAAGTACGTCCACAATGTGGGAACCGACCTATGAGATTTATATTCATTTAATATATATGAATTTATATAGAATTTATATTTACGTTAATTTATATATTTTGATGGCAATTGGCATGATGTTAAGTGGACTGTATTTCTGCAATAATCTCTCGAATCGATCCTTACACATTAGGGGGGGGTTTATATTAAATTTATATATATGCAGCCAATCAAACTACAGTATTAACTATATATATTAGTATACATTGGAGGTGCCTTATCTTATTGTACAGCAGGCTTAGTCCACCAGATATAACTAGGATCAAGACACCAAATTATCCTCGTGTGAGGCAGCTTCCATCACCCAGTAACTGATATACCAAGTCTTCTTGCTTCCTCTCCTTGTTCCTCCCTCCCTACCCGCTCAGCTCGTTGCTGCCGTGAGGGGGGCTGAGTGTGATGCTCCTTCGGACAGTCCTCTGTCCTTTTGTGGCCTTGTGCTCCTGCTGCCGTCCTCTCCAATTGTGCTGAGCAACTTTTCCTCTTCCTTCTGTTTCGTTTTTCTCCCCCCTCTTCTCCTATCTGCTTGCCGTTTCCTGCCGACCTTTTGCTTTTTTTGGTTATTCCTTTGGACTTCTTCTATTTTGACGCCCGGGTGCTTGGGGAGGCATACTCTTGCACCCGTAGAACTGTAGTACCCAACGTCGAGAGCGAGGGGAACTTTTTATTGTCAATCCCCCTTTCGTCACTGAACCCGATCTCGGCGGACTGTCGGTTCTTAAGGTGGCGTTTAGGGGGCATATACTCACGACGCACCCCTAGGAGGCCCTGGCATGATCGGCGATAGCTTCTTGTCGAGTGTCCTGCCTCTAATTGTGGCTCCATGGTGGGTGTGGGGGCACATTCGTGAATGAATGGTTTTCTCGTAGCAATGATGTATACTGGTTCTACTGTTTCTCCTGTACCTTCTCAGACTTGTGGGGTGGGTGACCAAGCCCCCGAGTCAGTCCGTGTTGGAAGACCGGGCTCTGTAACCTCCACTGTATTGGGCTCCGACTTTGCTCCTCCTTTGGCCTCTCTGACTCCTCCCCTCGGCTCCCCTCCCTCCTCTGTGGCTGGGTCGAGCCCCAATCCCCCAGTGGTGACTACCTCGTCCCCTGGCGCGGCTCCATCTCTAGTTGTAACTACTGCACCTTTTAACCCCTCTCTCTCTCTGGGGGTTCTCAACTCCGTCCTCGTCACGGCCGCCCTCGCTCGATTCCTTCCCGTTCTGATACCTATCAAGCCTTGTTTGGTCCCGCTTCGTGGGCCAAATATTTTGATCTCCTCCCTCTTGATTCTGCGCCTCCTGACGATTTCTCCTTCCATCGACATCTCGTTGATTCCGTAGATGCCTCTGTTACCTTAAACCCCACTTGTCTCGGTACACGTGTCGTTACTGCTCCTTCTCAGGATGCTGCTTCCCGCTTGGCTGCCTTATCCTGCCTTGGCGAGACCTCTGTTCGGGTCTCAAAGAACGCTCAGTTGAAAGCCAGTGTTGGCACTATTCTCCTCCTGCCCCATGTTGCGACTGGTGATCGGGATATGCGAGACTGACACGACGATATTCAACATATCCTTGATGCCCAGGGCCATTCTATTCTCCAGGTGGACACGTTTACTCGTACCCCTCGTGGTAGTCACCGTCAACCCCCTTTGGGTGGTGATGATTACCTTTGATGGTAAGACCCTTCCACCCTCTGTCATTCTTGCTGGTGCCAGGTGCTCTGTCTAGGAGTACTATCCTTCTCCTAGGCTCTGTAACAGGTGCTGGAGGTTTGGGCATGGTGCCCTCTGCTACTCTGGGACTCTCTCTCTCTGTCCTTTGTGTGGTGGCCAAGGTCACTCTAAGTCGGAGTGCACTTCTCCCCAGGCTTGTTGCCTTAACTGCGGTGAGGCCCATCCTACCTTCTCCCGTGCGTGTATTCATTACATGCTTGAGGCAGCCGTCCTCAACTTGAAGCACCGGGAGTGCTTATCTTTTCCTGAGGGGAAGCACCAGGTTCGCCGGCTCCCGCCTTATGCTAATATCTCTTATGCTCGTGTGTTGCGCTCTTCCTCTCCTCGTCCTTCCCACCTTCCTCAGACTCGCAACCGTTTCCGGGCCTTGGACCATGATACGCCCACTAACCCCTTCTCTGTTCCTTTGAGTTCTATCCCGAAGGATCCATCTCCTGGTCTTCTGTCTGGGGTTCCCCTTCTTTCTACCCACTCTGTCTTGTCTCCTGTGTCTTCTTCCTGTCTCCCTCTGTTCCTCCTTCCCCTCCGTCTCTTGACTCTCCCCGCCACCTGTCGGTGCGAGCTGATGTCCATCGGTCTCCAAACGGCCGTCGTTTGTGCTCTCGTTCAGCTTCTCCTGTTGAGACGCTAGAATCCGTTGCCCAGTACGTAGTTGCTGGGACACCTGTGTCTCTAAGTCAGAAGCGTAAGCCTGGCTCCTCTCCTTCCTCCTTCCCAGCGGGTAAGAAGGTTTTACTTTCTTTCTCGGCCCCTACTTCTGCCTCTCTCGCTCTTTCCCCTCCCATTTCAGTGGTTGGGCCCCCTGTTCCTGCTATGGAGGTTTCTTTGGCCCCCGCTTCCCTCTCGGTTGCTGCCCTTGTTGAGATGCACTCCCTTCTTTCTACTCCCCCCTCTTCCTGCTGCTGTCCTTGACTGCTCCCCTCCGTTATCTCCTTCTCTTCCTCCTCCTCTTCCGGACCCCGCCCGCCCACCTCTGGTCTGTTCTCTCGCTTCCTTCCCTCTGTCTTTGTTCAGTTTACCCATGCCCCATAACCCTGACTTTGCTGACCCTGAACCCGACCCTGATATTCTTTAACTTGCTATGTTGCTCTTTCGCCTATATTTCTTCCTTGTTCTCTGTTGTTGTCCTTTCTCTTCTCGTCGTTGTCTATTCTTCAATGGAACGTTCGAGGTTATTACGCCAATATCCTCGAACTCCAACTTCTGATTTCGCGGGTTTCGCTCCTTTGTGCCTGTCTCCAGGAGCCGATGCTTGGTGCTCGTCCTGGTCGTTTTCGTGGCTATTCCTTTCTCTCCCCTCTCCCAACAGCTGGGGCTCCTAATTCTTCTGCTCTCTTGATTCGCTTTGATGTTCGCTTTGTCCCCTTACTTTTTCCTTCGCCTCTCCATTGTTCTGCTGCTCGTTCTGACGAATACCCAACGTCGCCTTCTTGAGCCGTTTATCCTCTTCTTCCCTGGCTCTTCTGAATTCTGGTGAGCCCACTAAATTGAACTTTCGGACTCGCACCCTTTCCTGTCTTGATCGTTCTCTTTGCTCTTCTTCTCTTTACTTAGATTTCATGTGGCAGGTTCTTGATGACCTCCATGGCAGTGACCATTTCCCTATCCTTATTTCCTTTTTCTCTTTTCTGCCTTCCCTCTCCTTCCTATTTACCCTCAGTGCTGCTCTCTCTGACCTCTCCCTTCGGCCTCTCTTTCACGCTCTCCTCCTTTTTCATGACACTGTCTTCAATGCTGTCCTGCGCTCTATTCCGCGCTCTTCCTTTCGGGGTCCGCGGAAGTGCGTTCCCTGGTGGAATAGAGACTGTGCTCGGGCTGTCCGCTGTAAGCGTGCAGCCTGGAAGAGGCACCGCCATCAGCAGACGGCCGATTCTTTTCTTTTTTCCGGAGAGCAAGTGCAGTGGCCCGTAGGGCCATCCATACGGCTAAACGTGAATGTTGGGCATCTTATGTCTGCACAATTACGTTCGAAACTCCCCTGCCACAGATCTGGAAGTGTATCTGCAAGACAGCGAGTAAGTTCATTCCCGATGTTTCACCGGTCCTTCACCTCCGTGGTACTCTAGTGGCGAACCCGTTGCAGGTCGCTACCGAACTGGGTTTCTACTTTTCTTCTGTTAGCTCTAGTCTTCATCTTCCCCAATCTTTCCTTCTTTGTAAACCTGTCCTTGAGTCTCGTCCTTTAGATTTCTGCACTCGTCTTCGACTTTCCTATAAGGATCCCTTCTCTCTCTCTGAACTTCATTCTGCCCTCTGCGGTTCTACGGCGGCGGGCTCCGATGGTATTCATTATGAGATGCTTCGCCATCTCCCTCCGTACACGTCTCAGTATTTACTGAGTCTGTATAATCGGATCTGGGAGTCGTCGTCAGTTCCTGAGGACTGGCTCGATGCCGTTGTCCTCCCTGTTCGCAAACCGGGGTCTCTGGGTAGTTCCCCTAAGGACTTTCGCCCTATTGCTCTCACAAGTTGTGTCTGCAAACTCTTTGAACGTATGGTTAACGTTCGTCTGATGTGGTTCCTAGAACACCATCACCACCTCTCCCCTTCTCAATTTGGTTTCCGCAAGTGCCGCAGCACGACAGATGTCCTGATGAACTTGGAGGTCTATATTCGTACTGCTTTTGCTGCGAAGACCTCCGTTGTTGCCGTCCTTTTTGACCTGGAAAAGGCTTACGACACCACTTGGCGTTATCATATCCTATCTCAACTTCATTCTTTTGGCCTTCGTGGTCATCTCCCTCTCTTTCTCCGCAGCTTCCTCTCTCGTCGTTCCTTTCGGGTGCGCCTTGGTACCGCTCACTCTCCCTCTTTTCAGCAATACGAAGGTGTGCCCCAGGGTAGTGTTCTGAGCACTACTCTTTTTCTGGTTGCCCTCAATGGTCTTCTTTCCTCTCTTCCTTCTGGTGTCTTCTCCGCTCTCTATGTCGATGATCTTACCCTTTGTTGTCAGGGTGATGATTCGCCTCTCCTTCAACGCCGGCTTCAACTTGCAATTGATACCGTGTCGTCTTGGGCCACGGATCATGGCTTCAAGTTCTCTACTTCTAAGACTTGTGCCATGACTTTTACGCGGAAACGGGTTGTTCTTCGTCCCTCTTTGTCACTTTATAGTCATCCCCTTGAATACAAAGATTCCGCGAAGCTTTTGGGGTTATTCCTTGACACTCGTTTGTCTTGGTCTCCCCATATCTCTTACCTCCGTGTTGAGTGCTCTAAGGCCCTTACCCTCCTTCGGGTCTTGTCCCATACTTCTTGGGGGGCAGATAGGCGCACTCTCCTTGCTTTACATTCCTCTCTCATCCTGTATAAGCTCGATTATGGTTGCCCTGCTTACTCGTCTGCTTCTCCTTCTACTCTTCCCCGGCTTGATGCTTTGCACCATACTGGGTTGCGCCTCAGTTCTGGTGCCTTTCATTCGACTCCCATCCCTAGCTTGTATGTTGACACTGGCTTCCTGTCTCTCCAGGACCGCCGTGATTGCTACTGTCTTCGCTATCTTGCGCGGTCCTTGCAACATCCTTCCTCTCGCCTCTGTCGTGCTTTAACTTTTACCCCTCCTGCAGTTCCTGTTCCTCTTCACCACCTCCCTCTTTCTGTCCGGTTATCTCGCCTACAGGATTCTCTTTCCGTTCGTATTTCTGATGTTTCTCCTTGTGTTGTTCCTTCTTTGCCCCCGTGGAGGGTCCCTCTTCCGCGGTTTTGTACGTCCTTGACCCGTATCACTAAAGCTTTTACCCCTCCTATGGTTCTAAAACGCCTTTTCCTCGAGCACTTTTCTTCTCACTCCCGCTCCGTTTCTGTCTTCACCGATGGGTCTAAGTCAGCGGATGGTGTTGACTACTCTGTTGTTTTTCCTGATCGCACTTATATGTGTCGCTTGCCTCCGGAGACTAGCATCTTTACAGCGGAACTTTATGCTATTCTCTATGCTCTTCGTCTCCTGCATTCTCGTTGTCAGTCTTTCTTTGTAGTTGTTGTTGACTCTCGTAGTGCCCTCATGGCTCTCGGGTCCTTTAATCCGGTTCATCCAGTAGTTGTCGAGATCCAGCATTGGCTGTTTCTCGTTCACAGTAAATTTAAGTCGGTTGAGTTTTGTTGGGTTCCCAGCCATATTGGTGTGTCTTTAAATGAGCGTGCGGATGCTGCCGCCAAGGAAGCTGTCCGCTCTTGTCCCATCTCTCGTAAAGGCATTCCGTATTCCGACTTTTACCCGGTTATCCATTCCTCAGTCCTTACCCGTTGGCAGGCTTCTTGGTTGTCTGTTACTGGTAACAAGCTACGTACTCTTAAATGTTGTGTTTCCTCGTGGCCGTCCTCCTTCTACCGTAACCGGCGATGGGAAACAGCTCTGGCGAGGTTGCGTATTGGCCATACTCGCTTAACCCATGGTCACTTGATGGAGCGCCACCCTGCTCCTTATTGTCCTAGTTGCATTGTCCCTCTTACGATCGTGTATGTCCTTCTTGAATGTCCTGACTTCCAGGACGAGCGTATGTCTTGCTTTCCGAAAGCCCCTTGCGGTCACCTGTCCCTCGATAGAATTCTTGGTGACCCGGATACTTTTGATATCGTTCGCCTTATGCGTTTTTGTTCTCGTATTGGCATCCTTGGTGATATTTAGCGCCCTCTGATTATTTTGCGTATTTGATGGTGCTACATAGCCTTCCCGGTTTGGTGCCTTCTTTTGATAATTACTTACTTACTTAGAGCAAGGAGAAATCCCAGAGATAAGAGAGGGAATAGCTAACCAGGAACCACTGGAAGAGTTTAAGATTACCAGCGGGGAAGTAAGGAAGTATTTACTAGAGTTGGATGTGACAAAGGCTATAGGCCCCAGATGGAATCTTCCCTTGGATACTAAAGGAAGGAGCAGAAGAACTGTGCCTACCACTCTCCATTGTGTGTAACAAATCACTGGCAACAGGGGAACTGCCAGAAACTTGGAAAGCAGCTAACGTAGTCCCAATATACAAGGGGATAGACATGACGCACTGAATTACAGGCATGTGTCCCTAACCTGCATACCATGCAAGCTGATGGAGAAGATTGTGCGAAGAAAGCTAGTGGAGCACTTGGAGCGAAAGAACTTTGTAACACAGGATCAACATGGGTTCAGGGATGGCAGGTCCTGCCTCACAGGGTTACTAGAATTCTACGACCAGGCAAGAAAGAGAAGGGTGGGCAGACTGCATATTTTTGGATTGTCAAAAAGCCTTTGATACAGTGCCACACAAGAGGCGAGTGAAAAAGCTGGAGATGCAGGCTGGAGTGAAAGGGAAGGTACTCTATTGGATAAAGGAGTACCTAAGCAACAGGAGACAACGAGTCTGTGTGAGAGGTGAGATCTCAGATTGGCGAGACGTTACGAGTGGAGTCCCGCAGGGGTCAGTCCTTGGACCTATACTGTTTCTGAGATATGTAAACGGTCTCCCAGTGGGTATAGAATCGTTTCTCTTAATGTTTGCCTATGATGCAAAAATTGTGAGGAGGATTGAAACTGAGGACGATATTAGGAGGCTACAAGATGACCTAGACAGACTGAGCGAATGGTCCAACAAATGGCTGTTGAAGTTCAACCCGAGTCAATGCAAAGTAATGAAACTAAGCAGTGGAAACAGGAGGCCAGACACAGGATACAGAATAGGAGATGAAGTACTTAATGAAACGGCCAGAGAGTAGATCTAGGAGTTGATATCACACCAAACCTGTCTCCTGAAGCCCACATAAAAAGAATAACGTCTGCGGCATATGCGAGGCTGGCTAACATCAGAACAGCGTTCAGGAACCTGTGTAAGGAATTATTCAGAATCTTGTACACCACATATGTAAGACCAATCCTGGAGTATGAGGCCTCAGCCTAGAGCCCGTACCTTGTCAAGCACAAGACGAAGCTGGAAAAAGTTCAAAGGTATGCCACTAGACTAGTCCCAGAATTAAGAGGCATGAGTTACGAGGAAAGGCTGCGGGAAATGCACTTTACGACACTGGAAAACAGAAGAGTAAGGGGAGACATGATCACAACCTACAAAATCCTCAGAGGAATCGACCGGGTAAACAATGATAAACTATTCAACACTGGTGGGACACGAATAAGGGGACACAGGTGGAAACTGAGTACCCACATGAGCCACAAGGACGTTAGAATGAACTTTTTCAGTGTCAGAGTAGTTAACGGATGGAATGAATTAGGCAGTGATGTGGTGGAGGCTGACTCGATACACAGTTTCAAATGTAGAAATGATAGAGCCCAGTAGGCTCAGGAATCTGTACACCAGTTGATTGACAGTTGAGAGGCGGGACCAAAGAGCCAAAGCTCAACCCCCGCAAGCACAAATAGGTGAGTACATTACTACACTCCCATCATTATCACCACATAACTCTATTCCCCCCATCATCACCACATTACTGGTCTCCCGTCATCATCACCACATTACTCCACTCCCTAGATACTATCCACATTCCTCCACTCCCATCATCATCATCACTACATTATTCCACTCCCCTCATCATCACCATATTTCTCCACTTCCATCTTCATCACCAAATTATTACACAAACATTATCATCCTCATCACATTAACTCAACTTAGATCATCATCACCATATTTTTACACACCCAACATCATTACCATGACTACTATGCTCCGAACATCATTACCACATTACTACGCTTCGAACATCATCATTACCACATTACTCCACTCCCATTATCATCTCAACAATTCGCCACTCTCATCATCACCACCATATTGCTTCACTCCCACCATCATCACCACCATATTGCTTCACTCCCACCATCATCACCACATTACTACACTCCCATCATCACCTCAATACTTAACTCTTATCATCATCACCACATTACTCCACTCCCATCGTCATGACCACATTATTACACTCACATTATCATCCTCATCACATTACTTAACTTAGTAATGTGATGAGGATGATAATATGAGGATAATTAGTAACTCATCACTACATTACTTCAATCCCATCATCATCACAACATTACTTCATTCCCACCATCATCACCACATTACAACACTCCCAACACATTACTCAACTCTCATTACCATCACAAGAATATTCCACTCCAATCATCATCACGACATTACTGCACTCCCATCATTATCATCACATCACTACACTCCATCAACATCACCACATTACTACATCCCATCATCATTATAACATTACTCCAATCCCATCATCTTCACTATATTTCTGCACTCCTATTATTATCACCACATTATTCCAATCCCACTCTCATCACCACATTACTCCCATCATCACAACATTTCCACAATCCCATCATCACAACATTACTACATTCCCACAACCATCACCATTATTATCACAATAATCACCACATTACTGCACTCACATCATCATCATCACCACCACATTACTCCACTCCCACCCTCATCTCATCCTTACTACACTCCAAACATCATCATCATATTACTCCACTCCCATCATCATTACCATATTACTCCACTCCCATCATTATCATCGTATCATTACACTCCTATCATCATCACCACACTACTACACTCCCAACATCATTACCACATTACTGCACACCCAACATCATTACCATCATCATAACATTACTACACTCCTATCATCATCATCACCACATTAGTCCACTCCCAAGATCCTCACCACATTACTTCACTCCCATCGTCATCACCACATTACTACACTCCCATCATCATCACAATATTTCCACACTCCCATCAACAGTACCACATTACATGACTTCCATCATCATCACTACATTTCAACACTGCCATCATTATTATCACATAATTACACTCCCACTATCATCACCATGACTACTACAATCCAACTACCATCACAACAAAACTACACTCCCAACATCATCACCACATTACTACACTCCCATCATCCTCACCACTTTATTACACTCCAAACATCATCACCACATTACTTCACTCCCATCATCATCATTACAACATTACTCCACTCCAATTATCATCACAACATTACTCCTCTCCCATCATCATCATCGCCACATTACTACATTCCCATCATCATCACCACATTACTGCACTCCCATCATCATCACCACATTACTCAACTCCCATCATCGCCGCGTTACTCTACTCACATCATCCTCATCACTACATTACTGCACTCTCTTATTCATCACCACATTACTCCATTCCGAAGATACTCACCACATTACTCCATTCCAAAGATACTCACCACATTACTCCATTTAAATCACCTTCACTACGTTACTCCACTTCCATCATCATCACCACATTACTCCACTCCCACAATTACCACAACTTTAATACATTCCCTTCGTCATCACCACATTACTCCACTCCCATCGTCATCACCACATTATTACACTCCCATCATCATCCTCACTACATTTCTCCACTTCGATCATCATGACCACATTACTACACTCCCAACATCATCACCATTACTATCATCATCATCACCGTACTTCACTCTGATCATCATCATCATCACCGTACTTCACTCTGATCATCATCACATCACTCTCGTCATCATCACCACATTACTACTCTCCCATCATCATCACCACATTACTCCACTCCAATCATCACTACATTCCTACACTCTCACCATCACTATATTACTCCACTATCATCATCATCACCACAATGTCAACAAAGTGGGGAAATGCTGACAGACCATTGGAAAACAGATCACTGGAAAATTATCTAAGACAGTGCAGAGTTACAAACCCATGAAGATTTCAACTTAAATTCAACAGAGAAGAAGAAGTTTTTAAACACATGTGGACAAAATCTTACTGAAGCGACCATACGAGTCATAAATACTCATACTCCGCCCCAGTAAAACAGAAACAAGCAACACTTAGTGGGCCAGCCAGAGGCTTGGGGCCCATGCTGGAATATCCCTGCTCCTCCCCCCTCCCTCCAAAAAAAAAGAAAAAAAAATCACCACACTACTCCACTCCCATCATCACATTTCTCCATTTCATCATAATTATCACATTATTACACTACCATCATCATCACCCCATTACTACACACTTATAATCATCACCATGACAATTACACTTCGAACATCATCCTCACATTACTACACTCCCAACATCATTACCACATTACTACACTCCCTAAAACATCCTTACGACTTATGCACTCACAACATCATCACCAAGGCTACTACACTCCCACAATACTTACCACTTTACTACACTCCAATCATCAACACATGGCTTCAATCCCATCATCACCACATTTCTCCACTCCCATCATCATCACCACATTACTTCACTCCCATCATCATCATCACATTGCTTTGCTCCCATCACCTTCACCACCACATTACTCCACTCCTATCATCATTACCACATTACTCCACTCCCATCATCATCATCACATTACTCCACTCCTATCATCATCACCACATAAATTCACCGCATCATTATTACCACATTAATCCACTCCCATCGTCATCACTACATTGCTACACTCCCATCTTCATTGTCGGAAAATCCGACACCATTTAATATCATACAGACAGATAAGAGCTGTGTTGTATAAACAAGT
This sequence comes from Procambarus clarkii, assembly GCF_040958095.1. Lineage (NCBI taxonomy): Eukaryota > Metazoa > Arthropoda > Malacostraca > Decapoda > Cambaridae > Procambarus > Procambarus clarkii. The sequence goes on along the minus strand of NC_091182.1, from coordinate 17,791,704 downwards.
TACCCATAGAAAACGTAACTTGTAGTGGAATTACCGTCTAAAGAAAACGGGATATCATCACCACATACTATTATAATTCACCAGCTATTCTGCTGGGAATTATTCTTAAATACATTAGTCTTTGGACTTTACCATCTTAAAACATCTCATATAAATTAACTTAATTATCAATATTAAAGTAGAGTAAATGTGACCCTTCTATCACGTTCTGAAATCTGGACAATGTAAGCCAGGCGTGGGAGTGAGGGAGGAGGGCAGCCATTGTTGTGTCACCTCCGAGACGTGTGGAGCAAATTCGGCTCCTATCATTCTGGACAATGTCGGCCAGTAACGTCAATAGTATGGAGTGTTAAACAGCCATTGTGTATACGAGACCAGAGGCACACGGGAGCAAATACGGCTCCTGTTAATTTTACTTGGACGTAGTGTTATGGAAACCAAAGGTACCATCTCCAACACGATGTCTACAATTCAAGTTAAGTGTCTATCCGAAACCCGTTTATCATTCATTTATGGCCATTAATGTCAGGATATAGGGTGACCCGGTTAGATCGCGAAATCGCCTCAAACTAAAGGTAATTAAGCCAGGTCTTCATGTTCCATGTACTGTATAGTGTTTTCTCTGATATACTTGTCATATATAGGATTCTGGCTTCACAGCTAGCGCACTTTTGACAGGTCAAGACGAGGAAGCAAGATTTGTGCACCAGTTACTGGGTGATATGGAAGCTACCTCAAAGAGGATAATTTGGTGTCTACACCCTAGTTATACCTGGTGGACTAACCTGCTGTACTATAAGATAAGGAACCTCATCAATGTATGTAGTTAATTACTGTAGTTTGATTGGCTGCATATATATTAATTTAATAACCCCCCTAATGTGTAGAGGATCGATTTGTGAGATTATGAGATTATTGCAGAAATACAGTCCACTTATCATTATACAAATTGCTATCGAAGTATATAAATTAACGTAAATATAAATTCATATAAATTAAATAAATATAAATCTCACAGGTCGGTTCCCACATTATTTGGTCATCTTCGAACCGGATGACGGATTATTTGATCCTTTGAACCCACATTTGGTCCTTCGAACCGGATGACGGATTATTTGATCCTATGAACCCACATTTGGTCATCTTAGTACCGGATGAACCAGTTAACCAGTGGATTCATTAAATATACTAGTGCAGTGTTATTTAAACAAAGCCAGCCAGTCATAGACAGCGGCGTTGCCTCGAGGGAGCTCAGGAGCCTCCCTCAGCCCAGTTCAGCTTCGTCAGCGGTTTCATGCACACCCACAGATATTTGGTGGCGTGTTATTTCGTGAAATGACAGCGCTAATATAGAATCCAGCCAAATTAGTGACTGTGTCTTCGCGTGATTGTTCACGGATTTCGTGGTGTTACATTTCGCGAGAGATTATCTAAGAATTTTGTGGACTTTATTTCGCGAGGTCACTAATAATATTTAATACTTCTAGATAATATTAGAAGTTTCATAGAGGCTAATTAAGAGGCTATTATCAATAATTGTGTATATTATTTCTCCAAAATAGAGAATCATTTAATATATACTGCACTAGTGATCACAGTATAATATTTACTAATTGCCAACCCACAACAGGGTAGGATATTAACCATTGACTAGTTGAACTATTATCGTTCATCCTAGTCCCATTATTACCATAGTCAGTTGTACTATATTGATTAACCTAACACCATTAATGAATGGTGCTGACCCTATTTTGGGTGTAATTTTTACCAACTCGAGTTGAGTTGTGTATATATAATAATTTACTTATGATCATTACACCTTTGAGTGATTAATTAGTGTCTCTACCATCCTAGGGTGATATAGAAGAGCTAACCTAAAGGTACTTCCAGTGACACTGGTTTATCACTCAAATCATTAGTGTGGATGATTGTATATATATAATGTGTATTAATTTTAAGTGCTAACCTCTAGTAGAGGTAGGATTATTGCCTAGTGAGTGCAGAATTGACCCTAGGCTACCATCAGTGTTTGTTCAGTATTATGAGCAGCCCAAGTACAAGTCCCACAAGGCTTCACCAACGAGCCAGTATGGATAATGCAGGGAGAATGAAAAGAACCCTTGCAGGTCTTAAAGGCCACTTAACAAGGCAGATCAAGAAATGTGAAGATTTGTCACAACAATCTCAAGTTGATTATGCTGACCTGGAAAGCTATTATCAAGCAGCTGCAGGTAAATTTGAGCAAATCAAATGTCAAATAGCGACATATGTGGCTGAACTTGCCAACACCAATTTATCAGAAACAGAAATAGACGACATTATGGTTGATCTTGCGAATTATGAAGATCACACTCAGGCCACGTTACAGCCTTATGTCAAATTAATTGCCCAGAACAAGGCAACAGCAACAACAACAACAGTTGCATCTAATACGAGTCAAGCAGAAGCTCGACTCCCTCCAATTAATTTACCCACTTTCTCAGGAAAAGATGAGGAAGATTGGGATGAATTTTGGAACAAATTCGTTGACCTTGTAGACACAAAACAATCTTTACCAAAGAGTAGTAAATTCTCTTATTTGCAAGGTCAATTATCAGGTGAGGCTAAAACAGTAGTATCCCATCTGAGATTAACTAATGATGGCTATGATCTGGCAGTAAAACTCCTCAAGGATAATTATGCTGATCCAGAAGTAAGAACATCACATTTAGTTCATGAGCTGTTGCATTTACCCCCACCGGAGGCTTCAGCTGATTCACTCCAAGTCTTCAAGCTGGAGGTAGAATCATTGATCAATGCCCTCAGCCTGACAGCAGATACAAACGGGGCTGAGTGGGTCTTGAAAATAATTGTCCAGGAGAAAATACCTAGGGACATATTGAGACAAATGAGTGCTCATTACAATAAAAGCATCTTATCCATGAATGAAATATCTGAAGGTTTAAAGTCAGTAGTTCATCAATTACGAACACATGACAAATTAAAACCACCAAGTAAACCCTCAGAAACCAATAATAGTAAACCACAGAGTACCAAAGGTACTCCAAATCAATCTAGACAATATAATTCAACACCAAAGTGGAACAGTAACAGTGTGGGCGTATATGCAGTGGGACCCTCCAAGCCTATAGTTACTGTGTCACCCAAGAACGTGACACCAAAGGGTACTGGAAGCTATGGAACATGTTTGTTCTGCAATGAGAAACATTCAATGTACCACTGCTCTAATTTTCCTGATAGTGACGCCCGTGTTGAGCGACTCAAAGATTTGCAACATTGCACGAGGTGCCTCAGGAAACATAACATCAAGGACTGTGATACCCAATTACACACCTGTAATAGGTGTAATAAAAGTCAGCACCATGCAGCATTGTGCAGAGACACCAAAACAACGTATCCAAACCCCAAGGTGGAAGATAGCATTCCCACCACAGTACAGTACTGCAAGGTGCAACAAACAAAGAGTGTCCAATCGGCAAAGTCTAAAGGTAATACGACTTTGCCTACTGCCCAAATTACCATCCTGAATAAGAGGGCCAAGGTCCATACCCGTGGGTTGTTTGACCAAGGATCCCAAAGAACATACATCACTAAAAGGTTGGCAGATGAATTACAATTAAGGCCTGTAGCCCAGATGTCATTCAACATCTCAGGGTTTGTAACAGATGCAGGACCTCAAGTCTACCAGGTGGTACAACCATCAGTACGCTTAGGCAGGTACGTCTGTCGAGTACAAGCCATTGTGGTGGACAAAATACCAGTAGACCTACAAGTTCAAGGTCTGAGAGCAACAGCCAAATTCCTGAGAAATAGAGGAATAAAATTGGCAGATAATATTAAGTCTGATCACCTCACTGACTTCGGTCTCCTTGTTGGGACAGACTATTGCCATCGATTCATCGGTAGCCCTACTAAATATCAGGGTATAACCATGTTAAACTCTGCAGGAGGTAAATTACTCTCAGGCCCAGTATCAAGCCTGAGGAGACCTATGCCTGCAGATAAACAATACCAATAGAAATCTGAATTTGTCAGCTGATTATATTTCTCCAGTAGCATTATACTAAGGAGATTACAGCTGACTATAGTAACAGAGGTTGATGTTAGTATCATCATTTAAAGCTGAAGATGAGTTCATGAGGCCTCAGTGGCAAATCAGTGAACAGTAGCCTAAAACAGCTACAAGTCACTGCGACCAATGTCACTGAACCCACTGCAGTCTCAGAACCATACTTTACTTTAATGATGAGCTATTCAATCTTCTGAATCAATTAACTAAATTAAAACCCCAATAAATCTGATGACTGATTTGATACATTTATTATTTAATCAAGATGTATTCCATGGGCCTCAGTGTTTATATATCAGTGACCAGTTACCTGAAGAAACTTCAAGTTATATCTAATGTCACTGATCTCACTGCAGTCCCTGAATCATACTTGACTGTAGTACTTGATCACATCCAGTCTTCTGGGTTAAATAATATGTAATAAGGCTTGAATATTAGCCTTTCAAGAGTTGACAGGGAAATGAAATCGCATTAGACTTCTAACCCCTGCAACTCTAGTACGGGACATCCGTCCTGTACGAACAGACACACAAATGTGTGATTACTAACTACTAACATCAAATTAATCTAATAATTCGAAGGAGGAGTATCGGTGTTCGTCTGTTCTAATTAGGACTTCGACCCGTGAGCAGCCCCTGGGGAATTATGTCGGAAAATCCGACACCATTTAATATCATACAGACAGATAAGAGCTGTGTTGTATAAACAAGTTACCCATAGAAAACGTAACTTGTAGTGGAATTACCGTCTAAAGAAAACGGGATATCATCACCACATACTATTATAATTCACCAGCTATTCTGCTGGGAATTATTCTTAAATACATTAGTCTTTGGACTTTACCATCATAAAACATCTCATATAAATTAACTTAATTATCAATATTAAAGTAGAGTAAATGTGACCCTTCTATCACGTTCTGAAATCTGGACAATGTAAGCCAGGCGTGGGAGTGAGGGAGGAGGGCAGCCATTGTTGTGTCACCTCCGAGACGTGTGGAGCAAATTCGGCTCCTATCATTCTGGACAATGTCGGCCAGTAACGTCAATAGTATGGAGTGTTAAACAGCCATTGTGTATACGAGACCAGAGGCACACGGGAGCAAATACGGCTCCTGTTAATTTTACTTGGACGTAGTGTTATGGAAACCAAAGGTACCATCTCCAACACGATGTCTACAATTCAAGTTAAGTGTCTATCCGAAACCCGTTTATCATTCATTTATGGCCATTAATGTCAGGATATAGGGTGACCCGGTTAGATCGCGAAATCGCCTCAAACTAAAGGTAATTAAGCCAGGTCTTCATGTTCCATGTACTGTATAGTGTTTTCTCTGATATACTTGTCATATATAGGATTCTGGCTTCACAGCTAGCGCACTTTTGACAGGTCAAGACGAGGAAGCAAGATTTGTGCACCAGTTACTGGGTGATATGGAAGCTACCTCAAAGAGGATAATTTGGTGTCTACACCCTAGTTATACCTGGTGGACTAACCTGCTGTACTATAAGATAAGGAACCTCATCAATGTATGTAGTTAATTACTGTAGTTTGATTGGCTGCATATATATTAATTTAATAACCCCCCTAATGTGTAGAGGATCGATTTGTGAGATTATGAGATTATTGCAGAAATACAGTCCACTTATCATTATACAAATTGCTATCGAAGTATATAAATTAACGTAAATATAAATTCATATAAATTAAATAAATATAAATCTCACAGGTCGGTTCCCACATTATTTGGTCATCTTCGAACCGGATGACGGATTATTTGATCCTTTGAACCCACATTTGGTCCTTCGAACCGGATGACGGATTATTTGATCCTATGAACCCACATTTGGTCATCTTAGTACCGGATGAACCAGTTAACCAGTGGATTCATTAAATATACTAGTGCAGTGTTATTTAAACAAAGCCAGCCAGTCATAGACAGCGGCGTTGCCTCGAGGGAGCTCAGGAGCCTCCCTCAGCCCAGTTCAGCTTCGTCAGCGGTTTCATGCACACCCACAGATATTTGGTGGCGTGTTATTTCGTGAAATGACAGCGCTAATATAGAATCCAGCCAAATTAGTGACTGTGTCTTCGCGTGATTGTTCACGGATTTCGTGGTGTTACATTTCGCGAGAGATTATCTAAGAATTTTGTGGACTTTATTTCGCGAGGTCACTAATAATATTTAATACTTCTAGATAATATTAGAAGTTTCATAGAGGCTAATTAAGAGGCTATTATCAATAATTGTGTATATTATTTCTCCAAAATAGAGAATCATTTAATATATACTGCACTAGTGATCACAGTATAATATTTACTAATTGCCAACCCACAACAGGGTAGGATATTAACCATTGACTAGTTGAACTATTATCGTTCATCCTAGTCCCATTATTACCATAGTCAGTTGTACTATATTGATTAACCTAACACCATTAATGAATGGTGCTGACCCTATTTTGGGTGTAATTTTTACCAACTCGAGTTGAGTTGTGTATATATAATAATTTACTTATGATCATTACACCTTTGAGTGATTAATTAGTGTCTCTACCATCCTAGGGTGATATAGAAGAGCTAACCTAAAGGTACTTCCAGTGACACTGGTTTATCACTCAAATCATTAGTGTGGATGATTGTATATATATAATGTGTATTAATTTTAAGTGCTAACCTCTAGTAGAGGTAGGATTATTGCCTAGTGAGTGCAGAATTGACCCTAGGCTACCATCAGTGTTTGTTCAGTATTATGAGCAGCCCAAGTACAAGTCCCACAAGGCTTCACCAACGAGCCAGTATGGATAATGCAGGGAGAATGAAAAGAACCCTTGCAGGTCTTAAAGGCCACTTAACAAGGCAGATCAAGAAATGTGAAGATTTGTCACAACAATCTCAAGTTGATTATGCTGACCTGGAAAGCTATTATCAAGCAGCTGCAGGTAAATTTGAGCAAATCAAATGTCAAATAGCGACATATGTGGCTGAACTTGCCAACACCAATTTATCAGAAACAGAAATAGACGACATTATGGTTGATCTTGCGAATTATGAAGATCACACTCAGGCCACGTTACAGCCTTATGTCAAATTAATTGCCCAGAACAAGGCAACAGCAACAACAACAACAGTTGCATCTAATACGAGTCAAGCAGAAGCTCGACTCCCTCCAATTAATTTACCCACTTTCTCAGGAAAAGATGAGGAAGATTGGGATGAATTTTGGAACAAATTCGTTGACCTTGTAGACACAAAACAATCTTTACCAAAGAGTAGTAAATTCTCTTATTTGCAAGGTCAATTATCAGGTGAGGCTAAAACAGTAGTATCCCATCTGAGATTAACTAATGATGGCTATGATCTGGCAGTAAAACTCCTCAAGGATAATTATGCTGATCCAGAAGTAAGAACATCACATTTAGTTCATGAGCTGTTGCATTTACCCCCACCGGAGGCTTCAGCTGATTCACTCCAAGTCTTCAAGCTGGAGGTAGAATCATTGATCAATGCCCTCAGCCTGACAGCAGATACAAACGGGGCTGAGTGGGTCTTGAAAATAATTGTCCAGGAGAAAATACCTAGGGACATATTGAGACAAATGAGTGCTCATTACAATAAAAGCATCTTATCCATGAATGAAATATCTGAAGGTTTAAAGTCAGTAGTTCATCAATTACGAACACATGACAAATTAAAACCACCAAGTAAACCCTCAGAAACCAATAATAGTAAACCACAGAGTACCAAAGGTACTCCAAATCAATCTAGACAATATAATTCAACACCAAAGTGGAACAGTAACAGTGTGGGCGTATATGCAGTGGGACCCTCCAAGCCTATAGTTACTGTGTCACCCAAGAACGTGACACCAAAGGGTACTGGAAGCTATGGAACATGTTTGTTCTGCAATGAGAAACATTCAATGTACCACTGCTCTAATTTTCCTGATAGTGACGCCCGTGTTGAGCGACTCAAAGATTTGCAACATTGCACGAGGTGCCTCAGGAAACATAACATCAAGGACTGTGATACCCAATTACACACCTGTAATAGGTGTAATAAAAGTCAGCACCATGCAGCATTGTGCAGAGACACCAAAACAACGTATCCAAACCCCAAGGTGGAAGATAGCATTCCCACCACAGTACAGTACTGCAAGGTGCAACAAACAAAGAGTGTCCAATCGGCAAAGTCTAAAGGTAATACGACTTTGCCTACTGCCCAAATTACCATCCTGAATAAGAGGGCCAAGGTCCATACCCGTGGGTTGTTTGACCAAGGATCCCAAAGAACATACATCACTAAAAGGTTGGCAGATGAATTACAATTAAGGCCTGTAGCCCAGATGTCATTCAACATCTCAGGGTTTGTAACAGATGCAGGACCTCAAGTCTACCAGGTGGTACAACCATCAGTACGCTTAGGCAGGTACGTCTGTCGAGTACAAGCCATTGTGGTGGACAAAATACCAGTAGACCTACAAGTTCAAGGTCTGAGAGCAACAGCCAAATTCCTGAGAAATAGAGGAATAAAATTGGCAGATAATATTAAGTCTGATCACCTCACTGACTTCGGTCTCCTTGTTGGGACAGACTATTGCCATCGATTCATCGGTAGCCCTACTAAATATCAGGGTATAACCATGTTAAACTCTGCAGGAGGTAAATTACTCTCAGGCCCAGTATCAAGCCTGAGGAGACCTATGCCTGCAGATAAACAATACCAATAGAAATCTGAATTTGTCAGCTGATTATATTTCTCCAGTAGCATTATACTAAGGAGATTACAGCTGACTATAGTAACAGAGGTTGATGTTAGTATCATCATTTAAAGCTGAAGATGAGTTCATGAGGCCTCAGTGGCAAATCAGTGAACAGTAGCCTAAAACAGCTACAAGTCACTGCGACCAATGTCACTGAACCCACTGCAGTCTCAGAACCATACTTTACTTTAATGATGAGCTATTCAATCTTCTGAATCAATTAACTAAATTAAAACCCCAATAAATCTGATGACTGATTTGATACATTTATTATTTAATCAAGATGTATTCCATGGGCCTCAGTGTTTATATATCAGTGACCAGTTACCTGAAGAAACTTCAAGTTATATCTAATGTCACTGATCTCACTGCAGTCCCTGAATCATACTTGACTGTAGTACTTGATCACATCCAGTCTTCTGGGTTAAATAATATGTAATAAGGCTTGAATATTAGCCTTTCAAGAGTTGACAGGGAAATGAAATCGCATTAGACTTCTAACCCCTGCAACTCTAGTACGGGACATCCGTCCTGTACGAACAGACACACAAATGTGTGATTACTAACTACTAACATCAAATTAATCTAATAATTCGAAGGAGGAGTATCGGTGTTCGTCTGTTCTAATTAGGACTTCGACCCGTGAGCAGCCCCTGGGGAATTATGTCGGAAAATCCGACACCATTTAATATCATACAGACAGATAAGAGCTGTGTTGTATAAACAAGTTACCCATAGAAAACGTAACTTGTAGTGGAATTACCGTCTAAAGAAAACGGGATATCATCACCACATACTATTATAATTCACCAGCTATTCTGCTGGGAATTATTCTTAAATACATTAGTCTTTGGACTTTACCATCATAAAACATCTCATATAAATTAACTTAATTATCAATATTAAAGTAGAGTAAATGTGACCCTTCTATCACGTTCTGAAATCTGGACAATGTAAGCCAGGCGTGGGAGTGAGGGAGGAGGGCAGCCATTGTTGTGTCACCTCCGAGACGTGTGGAGCAAATTCGGCTCCTATCATTCTGGACAATGTCGGCCAGTAACGTCAATAGTATGGAGTGTTAAACAGCCATTGTGTATACGAGACCAGAGGCACACGGGAGCAAATACGGCTCCTGTTAATTTTACTTGGACGTAGTGTTATGGAAACCAAAGGTACCATCTCCAACACGATGTCTACAATTCAAGTTAAGTGTCTATCCGAAACCCGTTTATCATTCATTTATGGCCATTAATGTCAGGATATAGGGTGACCCGGTTAGATCGCGAAATCGCCTCAAACTAAAGGTAATTAAGCCAGGTCTTCATGTTCCATGTACTGTATAGTGTTTTCTCTGATATACTTGTCATATATAGGATTCTGGCTTCACAGCTAGCGCACTTTTGACAGGTCAAGACGAGGAAGCAAGATTTGTGCACCAGTTACTGGGTGATATGGAAGCTACCTCAAAGAGGATAATTTGGTGTCTACACCCTAGTTATACCTGGTGGACTAACCTGCTGTACTATAAGATAAGGAACCTCATCAATGTATGTAGTTAATTACTGTAGTTTGATTGGCTGCATATATATTAATTTAATAACCCCCCTAATGTGTAGAGGATCGATTTGTGAGATTATGAGATTATTGCAGAAATACAGTCCACTTATCATTATACAAATTGCTATCGAAGTATATAAATTAACGTAAATATAAATTCATATAAATTAAATAAATATAAATCTCACAGGTCGGTTCCCACATTATTTGGTCATCTTCGAACCGGATGACGGATTATTTGATCCTTTGAACCCACAATCATCACAACATTACTACACTCCCATCATCATCACCACATTACTTCACTCCCATCATCATCACATTACTCCACTCCTATCATCATCACCACATAAATTTACTCCATCATTTCCACATTACTACACTCCATCATCATCACTATATTACTGCACTCTCATCATCACTACATTACTGTACTCTCATCATCACTACATTACTGCACTCTCATCATCATCACTACATTACTGCACTCTCATCATCACTACATTACTGCACTCTCATCATCATCACTATATTACTCCACTCCAAAGATCCTCACCACATTACTTCACTCCCATCATCATCACAACATTATTCCACTCCCATCATCAACACTACATTACTCCACTCCCATCATTGTGAGAGAGTGTCTCTCAAGATTCTCCCACAGCTGACTGGAATGGCTCATTGCTGTGCACAGTGCAACGATCTTGTGCACAAGGTCCTATTTCTGTTAACCCTGGATAGTGACCTGGCATGTTGGGTATCTCCAGAATGCCCCCTTAACCAGGAACACTTTTATAATACGGAGGCCGCCGTATGTCTAGGCAGGAAGTAGATACAGTGAATTAAGCATACTTGCCACCAAAGGGTCAGTGAGTACATGTGCTGTTCCCCGCGTGAGAGACAGAGGGGAGACGCCAGACCGTCTGACCTCTGGGGTCAACCGGCGCAATGGTGAATAACAGCTATGACGTGGTCGTGACGTGTTCATGACGTCACTCCTCCTACTGCTCATCGAACGAGCTAATATGATTGGGTCCCGCTCATTTGCTGCAATGCTATTGGTCAAATTGTAACTCTTTTTGTGTTGTGTGCCACGAGATGCCCGGCACCCCTTGCAAACCCATTCTTGTGAGGGATCTCTTGCAAAGTGGACGTGTTCTGTTCTGTCTACCAGCCAATAGACTGAACACCATCTATTCCTCACCGCCAAGTTAACTCAGCGTCTGAAGATTATACGACACACTCGCCCAGAATCACGAATGTGAATATATTATTCAGAAGCCTAAAGTGACAAATCTCCAGAGCGAAACAGACTGGTATCAGGTAACCCCTGGTGACAAAGATCGTTGTGAGTGACTTAGAGTGAACTAAGGCAGTGCCGCCGCCTAAGTAACCTGTGTGTGACTTTACCACAAGTGTACCTACATGGTACCACAGCCGCCGCCACTCGTCCCGAGCGTGTACCTCAGTACCCCAGTACCCCAGTACTTCTGTACCTCGAGCGCCCGCCGCCGCCCTCACTACTACGTGACGTCACCAACTTACTCATCGCCAGTGCCAGTGTGTGTGCGTGTGTCTGTCTGTTAATCATACAGCCCGCCCTACTGCAAGTACCCTCCGTGTCTACGAGCGAAACCAACTGTCAGGCCACCTACAAGTGCTTGTATAAATGTGCCTGAGTGAGTGAGTGAGTAAGGAAAGGTACCCTATCTGTAAGTACAAGATCTTATTGTTTTATTGTGTCTGTGTTGATCTGAGGGATCAACCACAGTTCTCACCTCCTACCTGTCACAGGCTATAGGTGAATCGACGGTGAATGCGTGTTTATCTGTGTGGTATCACTGCATTTCACTAGTCTGTGAATGTGAGCTTCACATACACCACACATTTAGTTATTGTGTGATAATATTATTGTGCATGTTATTGCCTGTCCCATTGACAGTGTAGTTGTTGATTTATTGCATATCATCATTACCGAGTATCCGATTGGAACTCTTGTGATCCCTATGCATACCGGCAGTTAGGTTGCCGTGTTAATGATTGGCTGTCAACTGTGTTAAGTTAGGTGTTTCTCCACAAGTGGATACGAGTCGCCTAGCCAGACATCAAGAGTCTCGCTAATAGAACCATAGCTTTGCTGACGCCAATCTAAAGTAAATCAAGCACCCTTTGTATTAGTGGTTAAGTTAGTAAATAAACAACTGTTAAGCTTTATGCGGTGTATCCGTTGAACCACTTCTGAATACTGCCAATCAAATACTGAAGCCTTCAGCTCTAGTGTCTTCAACACCGAGTTGCCTATTATTCACTAAACTATAAATGTGATGAGGACTCTAGGAGTCCCTTAAAGTGTTAAATCATTGAGGAGATTCCAACGATCAACGTGGAGCAGGACCAGGTGAGGCTAGTCTGAGAAGACCCACAAGGACTCTAACTCGACCTTGCTCCCAGGCCCTGTACGGTTGCTCTCGTATTTTCTATTCTGCAAATTCCGACAGCTTCATGAAGCGTCTGCCACATGTACATTGGCGACGTACGCATTGCAGTCGTGAAAGCAAAAAAAGAAAACCCCCACAATCATCATTACCACTTTACTCCACTCCTATCATCATTACCACATTACTCAACTCCCACCATCATCCCTGCATTACTATACTCCCATCATCATCACTACAATAGTCCACTTATCAACATCCCTATATTTCTTCCCTCCCATCATCATCACCACATTACTCCACTCCCATAATCACCACCACATTACTACGCTCTCAATATCATCCTCATCACATTTCTCAACTCGCAACTTCATCACCACATTTCTACACACATATTACACCATTATTACACCATATGTATTGGTGTTACATTACAGCATTATCATCGCAACATAACTCCTCTCACATCATTAACACCACATACCTACACTCCCATCATCATCACAACATTACTACACTCCCATCATCTTCACCACATTACTTCACTTTCATCATCGTAACATCATTAGTACTCTCCCATAATCATCACCACATTACTACACTGCCATCATCATCATCACCACATTACTGCACTCCCAACATCATCATCATTATCATCATCACATTGGTCCTCGTTCATAATCACAACAATACTCCACTCCAATCATCATCTCGACATTACTGCACTCTCATCATTATCATCACATTATTAAACTTCCATCTACATCACCACATTATTACACTCCCATCATCATCACCATATTACTCCACTCTCAACATCATCACAATACTTATCATCATCACATTAATCCACTCTCATTATCATCACCTGAATACTCCACTCCAATCATAATCACCACATTACTGCACACCCATCATTATCATCACATCACTACACTCCCATCAACATCACCACATTACTACACTCCAATTATCTTCATCACATTACTCCATTCCTATTATTTTCACCACATTACTACACGTCCATCTTCATAACCACATTCCTTAACTCCAATCATCATCATAACATTACTCCTCTCCCATCATCATCACCTCATTACTACACACTCATCACCATCACAACATTACTGCTCTCCCGTCATCAGCACTACATTACTTCACTCTCATCATCATTATCACCATATTATTCCACTCCCAAGATACTATCAACATTCCTCCACTCCCATCATCATCACCACATTACTTAACTCCCATTATCTTCACAACTTTAATACACTCCCATCATCATCATCATCATCACCACATTATTACACTTCTATCATCATCCTCACCATATTACTCCACTTCGATCATCATCACCACATTACTACACTCCCAACATCATCACTATCACTATTATCATCATCATCACATAGCTACACTCCCATCATCATCATGTCCATTCTACACTCCCAACATTATCCCCACATTGCTCCACTCACATCATCAACACCACATAACTACACTCCCATCATCATCACAACATTACTACACTCCCATCATCTTCATCACATTACTTCACTCCCAACATCAACATCACCACAGTTCTCCACTCGAATCAGCATCACCACATTACTTCACTCCCATCATCATCACTACATTACTTTACTCAGAACATCAGCACATTACTACACTCCCAACAATATCACCATCATTATCTCCATAATCAGCACATTACTACACTCTCATCATCATCATCACCACATTACTCAACTCCCATTATCATCACATTATTTTTTAATCCCGTCATCATCATCAACACATTACCACACCCCCAAAATCATCACAATCATTATCACCATAATCATCACATTACAACATTTCCATCTTCACCACATTCCTTAACTCCTATCATCATCACAACATTACTCCTCTTCCATCATCATCACCACTTTACTGCACTCTAAACATCATAACCACATTACTGCACTCTCATCATCACCTCATTACTACACACTCATCACCATCACCACATTACTACACTCCCATCACCATCACCACATAACTCTATTCTCTCCATCATCACCACATTACTACTCTTCCATCATCATCACTACATTCCTCCACTCCCATCATCATAATCACTACATTACTCCATTCCCATCATCATCACCACATTACTTCACTCACATTATTATCAAAGCTTTAATGCACTACCATCATCATCATCACCAAATTAGTCCACTTCCTTCATCATCATCACCAAATTAGTCCACTCCCATCATCATCATCACCAAATTAGTCCACTCCCATCGTCATCACCACATTGTTACACCATCTCACCATATTACTCCACTTGAAACATTACCACCACATTACTACGCTCCCAACATCCTCACTATCATTATCATCATCATCATCACATTACTTCCCTTCCAACATTATCACCACCACATTTTCCACTCCCATTATCATCACAAAAATACTTCACCCATCATCATCACAACATCACTCCCAACATCATCACCTCATTACTAAACTTCCATCATCGTCACCTCATTACTACACTCCTATCATCATCACATTACTTCACTCATAACATCACCACATTATTACACTCAACATCATCACCATCATTATCTCCACAATCAGCACATTACTACACTCTCATCATCATTACTACATTACTCAACTCCCATTATCATCACATTTCTTCACACCCATCATCATCATCACCACATTACAACACTCCCGACATCATCACCACATTGGTACACTTCCAACGTCATCATCACGACGAATACACTCCCAACATCATCACCACGACTACTACACTCCCATCATCATCACCACATTACTACACTCACAATATCACCACCACATTTCTTCACTTCCATTACTATCTCCACATTGCTCAATTCCCAACATCATAATAACATTTCTACCCTCCCACCATCCCCGCCCCATTACTCCACTCTCATCATCATCAATCAATTATTCCACTCTCAAGATCCTCACCACATTATTCCACTTCCATCATCATCACAACATTACTCCACTCCCATCATCATCACCACATTCCTCCATTCCCACTATCTCTCCAACTTTAATACTCTCCCATCATCATAACATTACACCACTCCCATCGTCATCAAGGCATTACTCCTCTCCTATCATCACCACTACATTACTACACTCATCATCATCAGTATATTACTACACTCCCAACATCATCACCACATTACTGCACACCAAACAACATCACCATCATCATCACATTACTACACTCCTATCATCATTATCACCACATTACTCCACTCCCATTATCATCATCCCCACATTACTTAACTCCTATTATCATCACAACATTACTTCAATCACATCATCTTCACAACAATACTTCACTTCCATCATCATCACCACATTACTACCCCCATCATCATCAACACTTTAATTCAATCTGATCATCATCTTCACATTACTTCACTCTCATCATCATCATCATCATCACCACCATTTATCCTCTTTCAAGATCCTCACAACATTACTCCACTCCGATCATCATCACCATATTACTCCTTTCCCACTATAATCACCACTTTAATACACTCACATCATCATCACTACATTACTCCACACCCATCGTCATCACCACATTACTTCACTCCCATCATCATCAGATCATTACTTCTCTCCAATCTTCATATCACTACAACATTCCCATCATCATCACAATATTACTACACTCCCATCATCTTATCCACATTACATGCCTTCCATCATCATCACTACATTTCTACACTCCCATCATCATCACCACATTACCCCATTTCATCATTATTATCACATTATTACACTCCCATCATCATTACCACACTCCGACCATCATCCCCACATTACTCCACTCCCATCATCATCACTACATTACCCAACTTCCAACATTTTCTTTACATTACTACACTCCCATCATCTTCCTCACCACTTTACTCCACTTCGATTATCATCACCATATTACTACACTCCCAACATTATCACAATTATTACCATCATCATCACCACATTACTACACTCCCATCATCATCACCACATTACTCCACTCACATCATCATCACCACATTACTTTACCCCATCATCATCATCACTACATTACTACAGTCTCATTATCATCACTACATTATTCTACATCAAAGATCAACACCACATTACTCCACTCCTATCATCATTACCACATAACTCAACTCCGAACATCATAACCACATTACTACACTCCTATCATCATTACCACATAACTCTATTCTCTCCATCATCGCCACATTACTACTCTTCCGTCATCATCACTACATACCTCCACTCTCATCATCATAATCACTATATTACTCTATTCCCATCATCATCACCACATTACTTCACTCACATTAGTATGACAACTCTAGTGCACTACCATCATCATCATCGCCAAATTAGTCCACTCCCATCGTCATCACCACATTATTACACTCCCATCATCATTTCTCACCATATTTCTCCACTTCAATCATCACCACAACATTACTATGCTCCCAATATAATCACTATCATTATCATCATCATCATCATCACCTTACTTCACTTCCAACATTATCACCACATTTTCCACTCCCATTATCATCACAATATTACTCCACCCATCATCACAACATTACTTCACTCACAACATCATCACCTCATTACTACACACCCATCATCATCACCACATTACTACACTCCTATCATCATCACATGCCCTTGGTATTCCCATGGGAATACCATGGGAAGCAGAACTCAGAGAAAAGACTGTACAGGATTTGATGGATTATATCACTCAGAAGTGTCAGGAGGCTGCAGACAGGTTTATCTCAGTCCAAAAATTGAAAAATGAAAAGCAACTAAAGAATCCGTGGTTCAACCAGGAATGTGCAGCAGGAAAGCAATTGAATAAAAGAACATGGCGAAACTACAGGAACAACAGAACACCAGAGAGCAGGGAGAAATACCAGAGGACCAGAAATGAGTACATCAGAATGAGGAGAGAAGCAGAGAGGCAGTATGAAAATGACATCGCGAGTAAAGCTAAGACCCAACCAAAACTGCTCCACAGCCACATCAGGAGGAAAACAGCAGTGAAGGAACAAGTGATGAAACTGAGAAAAGGGGAGAACAGATACACAGAGAACGACAAAGAGGTGTGTGAAGAACTCAACAAGAGATTCCAGGAGGTTTTCACAATAGGACAAGGAGAGGTCCGTGCACTAAATGAGGAGGCAAACTGAACCACCTTGGAGGAAATTTACCTCACCAATGATGAGGTCAAAAGGAATCTGTTGGAGCTGAATGTGCCAAAGGCTGTTGGGCCTGACAGAATCTCACCGTGAATTCTAAAAGAAGGTGCAGAAGCACTAAGTGTGCCACTCTCTATGGTATATAACAGGTCACTGGAAACGGAAGACCTTCCGGAAAGCTGGAAGACAGCTAATGTAGTCCCAACTTACAAAAGGGTGACAGGCAAGAGGCACTGAACTACATGCCAGTTTCCCTTAACTTGAATACCATGCAAGGTGATGGAGAAGATTGTGAGAAAAGACTCGTACAGCATCTGGAGGGAAACAGCTCTGTAACACACCACCAGCATGGGTTCAGAGATGGTAAATCGTGCCTCACAGGCCTAATACAATTCTATGACCAAGCAACACAAATTAGGCAGGAAAGAGAAGGGTGGGCAGACTGCATTTTCTTGGACTGTCAGAAAGCCTTTGACACAGTACCTCACAAAAGGCTGTTACAAAAGTTGGAGCAGCAGGCAGGAGTAAAAGGTAAGGTGCTCCAGTGGATAAGGGAGTATCTAAGCAATAGGAAACAGCGAGTAACTGTGAGGGGGGGAGGCATCAGAGTGGCGAGATGTCACCAGCAGGGTTCCACAGGGTTCTGTACTCGGACCCATCCTGTCTCTAGTATATGTAAACGACCTTCCAGAGGGTATAGATTCATTCCTCTCAATGTTTGCTGACGAAGCAAAAATTATGAGAAGAATCAAAACAGATGAAGATAGAGACTACGGGTCGACCTGGACAAACTGGAGGAATGGTCCAGAAAATGGCTGCTAAAGTTCAACTCAGGAAAGTGAAAAGTAATGAAATTAGGCAAAGGGAGCAGAAGGCTGAACATAAGGTACCATCTGGGAATGAAATCCTACAAGAGTCAAATAGAGAGAAAGATCTGGGGGTCGATATCACACCGAACCTGTCCCCAGAGGCCCAAATCAAAAGGATATCATCAGCGGCATATGCTTAACAGGCCAATATAAGAACTGCCTTTAGAAACTTGTGTAAGGAATCGTTCAGGACCCTGTATACCACTTATGTAAGACCAATCCTGGAGTATGCAGCTCCAACCTGGAGTCCATACCTAGTTAAACACACGGCGAAGTTAGAGAAGATTCAGAGGTATGCCACCAGACTGGTCCCGGAACTGAGAGGAATGAGTTACGAGGAAAGGCTAAGGGAGCTGAACCTCACAACCCTGGAAAACAGAAGAGTAAGGGGAGATATGATAACCACCTACAAAATTCTCAGAGGAATTGACAGGGTGGACAAATACAAACTCTTTAGCGCGGGTGGAATACGAACAAAGGGACACAGGTGGAAACTTAATACCCAGATGAGCCACAGAGACGTTAGAAAGAATTTTTTCAGTGTCAGGGTAGTTAACAAATTGAATGCATTAAGTAGTGTTGTGTTGGAGGCTGACTCCATACACAGTTTCAAATGTAGATATAATAGAGCCTAATAGACTCAGGAATCTGTACACCAGTTGATTGACAGTTGAGAGGCGGGACCAAAGAGCCAGAGCTCAACCCCCGCAAACACAACTAGATGAGTACAACTAGGCGAGTACACTCTCAACATCATTATCTCCATAATCAGCGCATTACTACACTCTCATCATCATTACTACATTACTCAACTCCCATTATCATCACAACATTTCTTCACTCCCATCATTATTATCATCACCACAT
The DNA here is from genome assembly GCF_040958095.1 of Procambarus clarkii. Lineage (NCBI taxonomy): Eukaryota > Metazoa > Arthropoda > Malacostraca > Decapoda > Cambaridae > Procambarus > Procambarus clarkii. Next base: position 17,771,866 of record NC_091182.1, on the reverse strand, counting down.
TACTACAATCCCGATATCATCACCACATTAGTACATTTCCAACGTCATCATCACAACTAATACACTCCCAACATCATCACCACGACTACTACACTCCCATCATCATCATCATCACCACATTACTACACTCACAATATCACCACCACATTTCTTCACTTCCATTACTATCACCACATTGCTCAATTCCCAACATCATAATCACATTTCTACCCTCCCACCTTCACCGCCCCATTACTCCACTCTCATTATCATCAATAAATTATTCCACTCTCAAGATCCTCACCACATTATTCCACTTCCATCATCATCACTACATTACTCCACTCCCATCATCATCATCATCACATTCCTTCATTTCCACTATCTCTCCCACTTTAATACACTCCCATCGTCATCAAGGCATTACTCCTGTCCTATCATCATCACTACATTACTCCACTCCCATCATCATCATCATCACTTCCCTCCATTCCCACTATCTCTCCCACTTTAATACACTCCCATCATCATTACATCACTACTCCCATCATCATTACATCACTACTCCCATCATCATCAAGGCATTACTCCTGTCCTATCATCATCACTACATTACTACACTCATCATCATCAGTATATTACTCCACTCCCATCATCATCACCATATTACTTAACCCCCATCATTACCATCATATTATTACACTCCCATTATCATCATCACAACATTACTACACTCCCAAAATCATCACCATATTACTACACTCCGAACAACATAATCACGCCAAATGTACCCCCATCATCATCACACACGACTACTACACTCTTATCATCATCACTACATTACTACACTCCCAACATCATCACCACATTATTGCACACCAAACATCATCACCATCATCATCACAATAATACGCTCCTATCATCATCATCACTACATTAGTCCACTCTCATTAACACCACAACATTTCTCCACTCCTATTATCATCATCACCACATTATGTAACTCCTATTATCATCACAACATTACTCCACTCCCATCATCATCACAACAATACTTCACTTCCATCATCATCACCACATTACTTAACTCCTATTATCATAACATTTCTCCACTCCCATCATCATCAAAACATTTCTACACTCCAATCATCATCACCACATCACTACTTCTATCATCACCACCACATTACTACACTCCCATCATAATCGTCACATTACTTCTCTCCTATCATTATCATCATCATCACCATTTATCCACTTCCAAGATCCTCATAACATTACTCCACTCCGATCATAATCACCAAATTACTCGTTTCCCACTATCATCACCACTTTAATACTCTCCCATCATCATCACTACATTACTCCACTCCCATCGTCATCACCACATTACTTCACTCCCATCATCATCACCACATTACTTCACTCCCATCATCATCAGAATATTACTTCTCTCCAATATTCATCACATCACTACAACATTCCCATTATCATCGCTACATTACTCCACTCCTATCATTATCTCCACATTACTACACTCCCATCATCACCACAATATTACTACACATCCATCATCATCACTACATTACTCCACTCCCATCATCATCACTATATTTCTATACTTCCATCATCATTACCACATTACTACACTCCCAACATCTTAGAATTATGGGCTCACCATAGCCCGTGCTACCTGGAACTATTTGTTCCAGGTAGTGAATCTTAAACAACAACAACAACATCCCAACATCATCACCATTATTACCATCATCATCATCATCACATTAGTACACTCCCATCATCATCACCACAATACCACACTCCGACCATCATCCCCACACTACTCCTCTCCCATCATCATCACTACATTACTCCACTTATCAACATCACTATACTACTCTACTCACATCATCATCACCACATTACTCAACTTCCAACATCTTCAACACATTACTCCACTCCCATCATCATCACCACATTACTCCTCTCCCATCATCATCACCACATTACTCCTCTCCCATCATCATCACCACATTACTCCTCTCCCATCATCATCACCACATTACTCCACTCCCATCATCATCACCACATTGATACACTCCCATCATCATCACCACATTACTCCACTACCAACATCATCACAACATTACTCCACTCCCATCAAAATTATCACATTACTCCACTCCCATCATCACCACATTACTCCACTCCCATCATCATCACATTACTACACTCCCATCATCATCATCACCACATTACTCCACTCCCATCATCATCACCACATTACTCCACTCCCATCATCACCACCACATTACTCCACTCCCATCATCATCACCACATTACTCCACTCCCATCATCATCACATTACTACACTCCCATCATCACCATCACCACATTACTCCACTCCCATTATCATCTCCACATTACTCCACTCCCATCATCATCACCACATTACTACACTCCCATCATCACTACATTACTCCACTCCCATCATCATCACCACATTACTCCCATCATCATCATCACATTACTCAACTGTCATCATGATCACACATTACTCCAGTTTCACAATCATCATCACATTACCCCTACCCCAACATCATCACTACATTACAACTCTTTCATCATCATCAGTATTACCACATTACTACACGCCCATCATCATTACCATATTACTGCACTCTCATCATGATCATCACCACATTACTACACTCCCATCATTATCACCTTATTACTACACTCCCATCATCATCACATTACTTCACTTCCGTCATCATTACCACATTACTACACTCCCATCATAATCATCATCATATTATTATACTCCTATCATCACCACATTACTACACTCCCATCATCATCATCATCATCACATTACTACACTCCCATCATTATCCCTTTTTTACTACACTCCCATCGTCATCACATTATTACACTCCCATCATCACCACATTACTACACTCCAATCATCATCACCAAGATTACGCCTTCTCTCAGCATCGTCACCCCGACATATCCCTTTCTGTAAAAATTTCTACAACCTTCACTAATTTTTCTCTGTCTTTGATATGTATTTTTCCTCTGTCATAAGGCAACAAAGCCTTACAAACAATAATTCATAAGGACAAAGACTTCTTGAAGGCATCTGAAGACTCCCTCAACCTCCGAGCTATAACGAAGCCAACAATGACTTCTTCATCGACTTCGTTTGCTGACGCAGATTGTTTAATGAGATGGCTAGAAAATGAACTGTGTTGCGAGACATAGCTAGAACAGGGCCGCACACAGCAGGAAGCTGAATGTAAACAATGTAAAATGGCTGCAACAAATTATGAACACAAACGTCGGGAACTGGAATATTATAAACAAAAAGAAAAAGAGCTGCAACAAAAAATATTTGAGCAACAATGCCAGCTCACCAAAACAATGATTTTGTTTCACAAAAAGAGGGCAGAAAAACTAGAGGACCGTGGACAAAGCAACACGGATGACCTCGCACAGGCACTTCAAAACGTTACTGTGTGAAGATACAGAGAGTTGGTCGGTTCAGCCGCCGACTGGTTTTTTATGCCTTTGGAAACATTGAACACTTATTATCTATAATAAATACATTTTGTATAACAAATAAATAAATAAATGAATAAAAAAACAAATAAATATCCTATTTTTCTATAATATTCTGTGTGTATGTGTGTGTTTATTTACCTAATTGCGCTTGCAGGGGTTGAGCTCTGGCTCTTTGGTCCCGCCTCTCAATTGTCAATCAACTAATGTACAGGTTCCTGAGCCTACTGAGCTCTATCATATCTACACTTGAAACTGTGTATGGAGTCAGCCTCCACTACATCACTTCCTAATGCATTCTATTTGTCTTCTACTCTGACACAGAAAAAACATTCTATCTAATGTCTCTATGACTCATTTGGACACTCAATTTCCACCTGTGTCCCTTAGTTCGTGTGCCCCTTGTGGTAAATTGCCTGAGAATCTTGTATGTGGTGATCATGTCCCCTCTAACTCTTCTGTCTCCTAGTGACGTGAGGTTTAATTCCTGTAGTCTCTCCTTGTAGCTCATACCCCTCAAATCGGGTAATAGTCTGGTGGCAAACCTTTAAATCTTCTCCAGTTTAGTCTTATGCATGACTAGTTATGGACTCCATGCTGGAGCCGCATACTCCAGGATTGGTCTGACATAGGTGGTATACAAAGTACTGAAAGATTCCGTACACAAGTTTCTATAGGCCGTTCTTATGATAGCCACCCCCCCCCCCCCAGTTCAGCTTGTTGATGCCGTGAGGGGGGGCTTAGTGGGCGGCTGCCTGAGTGTGATGCTCCTTGGGACAGTCATTTGTTCTTTTGTGGCCTTGTGCTCCTGCTGCTGTCCTCTCTAATTGTGCTGAACGACTTTTCCTTTTCCTTCTGTTTCGTTTTTCTCCCCCCTCTTCTCCTATCTGCTTGTTGTTTCCTGCCGATCTTTTGCTTGTTTTGGTTATTTCTTTGGACTTCTTCTATTTTGACGTCCGGGTGCTTGAGGAGGCATACTCTTGCACCTGTAGAACTGTAGTACCCAACGTCGAGAGCGAGGGGAACCTTTTATTGTCAATCCCCCTTTCGTCACTGAACCCGATCTCGACGGACTGACGGTTCTTAAGGTGGCGTTTTGTGGGGCGTACACTTACGACGCACCCCTAAGGGGCCCCGGCTGGATCGGCAATAGCTTCTTGTTGGGTGTCGTGCCTCTAATTGTGGCTCCATGGCGGGTGTGGGGGCACATTCGTGAGTGAAAGTGTTTCTTTTTGTGTCTATGTTGCTGAATGTTCCTCTTGTACCCTCTCAGGCTCGTGGATTGGGCGACCAAGCCCCTGAGTCGGACTGTATTGGAAAACCAGGCTCTGTAGCCCCCCGCTGCATTGGGCCCCGACTGTGCTCCTCCTTTGACCCTCCTGACTACTCCCCTTGGCTCCCCCTCCTCCTCTGTGGTTGGGTCGAGCACCAAGACCCGGTGGTGACCACCTCGTCCCCTGGCACGGCCCAGTCTCTAGCTGTGACTACTGCGCCTTTTAACCCCTCTCTCTCAGGGGGTTCTTAACGTCGTCCTCGACATAGCTGCACTCTCTTGATTCCTTCCCGTTCTGATGCCTATCAAGCCTTGTTTGGTTCCTCTTCGTGGGCCAAATACTTTGATCCCCTCCCTCTTGATTCTGCACCTCCTGATGATTTCTCCCTTCATAGACACCTTATTGATTCCGTAGATGCCTCTGTCACCTTCAACTCCTCCCGATGATATTCAGCATATCCTTGAGGCCCAGGGCTATTCTGTCCTCCGGGTACACACATTTACTTGTCCCCCTCGTGGTCGTCGCCGTCAGCCTCTTCGGGTTGTGAAGATTACTTTTGATAGTAGAACCCTTCCGCCCTATGTCATTCTTTCTGGTGCCAGGTGCTCTAACGTTTCTTATGCTCGCATGTTGCACTCTTCCTCTCCTCGTCCTTCCCACCTTCCTCAGACTCACAACCGTTTCCGTGCATTGGACCCTGATACGCCCACTGCCCCCTCCTCTGTTCCTTTGAGTTCTGTCCCGAAGGGTCCCCTGTCTTGGGTTCCCATTCTTTCTACCCGTTCAGTCATCTATCCTGTATCTTCTTCCTAGTCTCCCTCCTATCCTCCTTCCCATCCTTCTCCTACGTCTATCGACTCTCCCTGCCGCCTGTCAGTGCGGGCTGATGTTCAATGCTCTCCTAACGGCTGTCATGTGTGCTCTGGTTCAGCTTCTCCTGTAGAGACGCTGGAATCCGTTGCCCAGTACGTAGTTGCTGGGACACCTGTCTCTTTAAGTCAGAAGCGTAAGCCTGGCTCCTGTCCTTCCTCCTCCCCGGCGGGTAAGAAGGCTTCGCTTTCTTCCTCGGCCCCCTACTTCTGACTCTGTCGCTTCTTCCCCTTCCATTTCGGTAGTTGCGCCCCCTGTTCCTACTATGGAGGTTTCTTTGGCCCCCGCTTCCCTCCCGGTTGCTGTCCTTGCTGAGGTGCGCTCCCCTCTTCCTGCTGCTGCCATTGTCTGCTCCTCTCGGTTGCCTCCTTCTCTTCCTCTTCCTCCTCCGGACCTCGCCCTTCCACCTCTGGTCTGTTCTCCCGCCTCCTTCCCTCCGTTCTTGCTCAGTTTACCCATGGCCCCTAACCCTGACTTTGCTGACCCTGATCTTCTTTAACGTGCTATGTTGCTCTTTCGCCTTTGTTTCTTATTTGTTTTCTGTTTTTGTCCTTTCTCTTCTCGTCGATGTCTATTCTTCAATGGAACGTTCGAGGTTATTACGCCAATTTCTTCGAACTCCAACTTCTGATTTCGCGGTTTTCGCCCCTTTGTGTCTGTCTCCAGGAGCCGATGCTTGGTGCTCGTCCTGGTCACTTTCGTGGCTATTCCTTTCTCTTCCCCCCCTTCCCCTCCGGCTGTTGCTGGGGCTCCCAAATCTTTCGCTCTCTTGATTTGCCCTGATGTTCCCTTTGTCCCCCAATTAAAAATTATTTACTCAGATTCCTTTGTCCCCTTACTTTTTCCTTCGCCTCTCCATTGGTCTGCTGCTCGTATGTTTTTCGAGAAATGGTACTCCGTTGGTTCCATTTATCTTAACCCGAGTGTCCCGCTTTCTCTACCTGATCTGAAACACCTACTGGACTCCTTGCTGACGCCAGTGCTCCTGTTGGGTGATTTCAATTGCCGTCATTTCCTTTGGGGTGATGTTCTGACGAACACCCGAGGTCAACTTCTTGAGCCGTTTGTCCTCTCTTCTTCCCTGTCTCTTCTGAATTCTGGTGAGCCCAGGCATTTAGACTCTCGGACTCGCACCCTTTCCTGTCTTGATCTTTCTCTTTGGTCGTCTTCTCTTTACTTAAATTTCATGTGGCAGGTTCTTGATGACCTCCATGGCAGTGACCATTTCCCCATCCTTTTTACCTTTTTCTCTTTTCACTCTCCCCTCTTCTTCCCTAGGTGGCAGTTTGCTAAAGCAGACAGGAATCTATTTACCCTCGGAGCTGCTCTCTCTGACCTCTCCCTCGCTCTCTCCTCCTTTTCCATGACATTGTCTTCGACGCTGCCGTCCGCTCTATTCCTCGCTCTTCCTCCCGGGGTCCACGGAAGTGAGTTCCCTGTAGGAATGCAGACTGTGCTCGGGCTGTCCGCTGTTAGCGTGCAGCCTGTAAGAGACACCGCCGTCGGCACACGGCCGATTCTTGTCTTTTCTTTCGGAAGGCGAGTGCGGTGGCCGGTAGGGCCATCCGTACGGCTAATCGTGAATGTTGGGCATCTTTTGTCTCCACCATTACGTCCGAAACTCCTCTGCCATAGATCTGGAAGTGTATCCGTAAGATAGCGGGTAAGTTCATTCCCGATGTTTCACCAGTCTTTCACCTCCGTGGTACTCTTGTGGTGGATCCGTTGAAGGTCGCTACCGAACTGGGATCCCACTTTTCTTCTGTTAGCTCTGGTCTTCATCTTCCCCAATCTTTCCTTCTTCGTAAACCTGTCCTTGAATCTCGGCCTTTAGATTTCTGCACTCGTCTTCGACTTCCCTATAGCAATCCCTTCTCTCTCTCTGAACTTCGTTCTGCCCTGGCCCTCTGCGGTTCTACGGCAGAGGGCTCCGATGGCATTCATTATGAGATGCTTACCATCTCCCTCCGTGCACGTCTCAGTATTTACTGAGTCTGTATAATCGGATCTGGGAGTCGTCGTCAGTCCCTGAGGACTGGCTCGATGCCGTTGTCCTCCCTGTACGCAAACCAGGGTCTCTGGGAACATCCCCTAAGGACTTTCGCCGTATTGCCCTCACAAATTGTGTCTGCAAACTCTTTGAACGTATGGTTAACGTTCGTCTGATAAGGTTCCTGGAACACCATCACCTCCTTTCCCTTTCTCAATTTGGTTTCCGCAAGTGCCGCAGCACATCAGATGTACTGGTGAACTTGGAGGTCTATATTTGTACTGCTTTTGCTGCGAAGACCTCCGTTGTTGCCGTTCTTTTTGACTTGGAAAAGGCTTACAACACCACTTGGCAATATCATATTCTATCCCAGCTTCATTCTTTTGGCCTTCGTGGTCATCTCCCTCTCTTTCTCCGCAGCTTGCTTTCTCGTCGTTCTTTTCGGGTGAGGCTTGGTACAGCTCTCTCTGCCTCTTTTCAGCAATACGAAGGTGTGCCCCATGTTAGTGTTCTGAGCACTACTCTTTTTCTGGTTGCCCTCAATGGTCTTCTTTCCTCTCTTCCTTCAGGCGTATTCTCCGCTCTCTATGTCGATGATCTTACCCTTTGCTGTCAGGGTGGTGATTCGCCTCTCCTTCAACGCCGACTTCAACTTTCAATTGATGCCGTGTCGTTTTGGGCCACCGATCAAGGCTTCAAGTTTTCGTACCTTTTCTCATCTTCTCCTCTCACACTAACATACTCGTTCCTGGTTCTCTGGTATCTCTCTCTACTATCTGGTGTTCTGATATTTCGGAAGTTTCTCCATGCCCTTTTGTTTAGTTCCTTTGCTTTCGTACATGCTCTGTGTGCTTTCATACTATGCTTTCATACTGTGTGTGTGTGTACTCACCTAGTTGTGCTTACAGGGGTTGAACTATGGCTCTTTGGTCCCACCTCTCGGCAGTCAATCAACAAGTGTTCAGATTCCTGAACCTACTGGGCTCTATCATAACTACATTTGAAACTGTGTATGGAGTCTGCCTCCACCACGTCACTGCCTAATGCATACCATCTGTTAATTACTCTGACACTGAAAAAGTTATTTCTAACGTCCCTGTGGCTCATTTGGGTACTCAGTTTCCATCTGTGTCCCCTTGTTCGCATACCACCCGAGTTAAACAGTGTATCCTTATCTACCTTGTCAGTTCCTTTGAGAATTTGGTAGGTAGTGATCATGTCTCCCCTTACTCTTCTGTCTTACAGAGTAGTGAGGTGCATTTCTCGCAGCCTTTCATCGTAACCCATGCCTCTTAATTCTGGGACTAGCCAAGTGGCATACCTCTGAACTTCTTTTCAGCTTCTTCTTATGCTTGACTAGATACGGGCTCCATGCTGGGGCCGCATACTTCAGGATTGGTCTTACATATATGGTAAACACGGTTCTGAATAATTCCTTACACAAGTTCCTGAAGGCTGTTCTGATGTTAACCAGCCTAGCATGCGCGGCCGATGTTATTCTTTATATGTGGGCTTCAGGAGGCAGGTTTGGTGTGATATCAACTGCTAGATCTTTCTCTCTGTCCGTTTCATGAAGGAATTCATCTCCCATTCGGTATCTTGTTTCTGGTCTCCTGTTTCTGTACTCACCTTCTCACCTAATTTGTGCTCGCAGAAGTTGAGTTCTGGCACTTTGGTTCCGCCTCTCAACTGTCAATCAACTGGTGTACAGATTCCTGAGCCTAATGGGCTCTATCATATCTACAGATGAAACTGTGTATGGAGTCAGCCTCCACCACATCATTGCCTAATGCTTTCCATTTATTAACTACTCTGACACTGAAAAAGTTCTTTCTAATGTCTCAGTGGCTCATATGGGTACTAAGTTTCCACCTGTGTCCCCTTGTTCGTGTTCTACTTGTGCTAAATATTTTGTCTTTGTCCACCGTGTCAATTCCCCTGAGAATTTTGTAGGTGGTCGTCATGTCTCCCTTTAATCTTCTGTCTTCCAGGAACGTTAGTTTCAGCTCCTTTACATAAGAACTTATGTAAATGAGGTAAGTTCCTTTACGCTTCCTTACATAAGTTTCTAAAGGGAGTTCTTATGTTGGCCGGTCTAGCATATGCCGCTGAGGATATCCTTTTGAAATGGGCATCTGGGGAGAGGTTAGGTGTGATATCAACCACCAGATCTTTCTCTATATTTGACTCTTGTAGGATTTCACCTCCCAGATGGTACCTAATTTCATTTGCTACCAGTATTGCTTCCAACTCAGCTTGCATTGTGGATGCCCAGTTACTAATTCGTATATTCCTTTCAATGGTGCTGCCACCAGGCTGATGAGCAATAACAGCACTTCCTACCCTCCAAATAGTTGTATTGAGTGATCCATCAGTGTATATTGTCTGTGTTATTTTTTTTTCTAGTTTGTATATTGTGAATGTGTTCTATGGTGCTTAATTTAGCAGCAAGCTGAGCATGAGGGTTGTTTGTGATTAGTTTCTTGGTGGGGGGTATGCAGGCGTCAGGATGTCAAAAGGTACTATCTGCCAGGGGGGGAAGAAAGTGCTGTACTCTTTCATCTGTACATACGTCATGCAGTCCCATCATTTTAACTTGGGTGGCTGTTCTTTGAATCCATCTAGACTCGCTGGTTCCATTTCGTACGTGTTCTAACATTTCAACTGACACAATGTTGTTTTTTTATTGCACAGAAGCTTTAGTCCCCTCATTTCAAATATTCTATCTCGAATGCTAAGTATATTTAATTCTATCGGCATATTGAGAACTTTGGTAGATATAGGACAGCCAAATATAATTCTGAGTGCTTCGTTTTGCATTTTTCCAGTCTATCAATACTTTACCTATTTTGCAGGACTAAAGCTGGTGCTTGATAGTCTACCTTATATATGCTAAGAACATCATTTTTGCTATTCTAATATTAACACCGTATTTAGTGCTGTACCTCACTACCTTTCTGAGAACCTTGAGTCTGTCTCTACATTGTTGATGCAACTTATTGACTGCAGTTGAGTGTTACTTAGGTACTCCCTCATCCAATGGAGTACCTTCCCTTTCACTCCTTCCTGCATCTCCTGCTTCCTCAATAGTCTCTGGTAAGGTACTGTGTCAAAGACTTTCTGGCAATCCAAAAATATGCAGTGTGCCCACCCCTCTCTCTCTTGCCTGATTCTTGTTGTCTGATCATAGAATTCAATTAATCTTGTGAGGCATGACTTCCTGTTATGATCTCAGCCTGCAGGAGAAACGAGTCTCCCTCCTTGAGAGTTATTCATCAAGCCTGACCTGATTAGAAGGTCTAGCAAATATTGAGGTGATAACACACATGTAAAATAGTTGCTTGAATATAAATAACAATTTGAGATTATGGGCAATGAAGAAGAAAACAGATAAATGACATATCTGTGTCATTTATGGAGATGTGGACATTTTGCTGGAGGCGTGAGGCTCGCTTCTGAAGGGCTTTGACCTCACTTGAGGCCAGACATCACAGGGGGAAAGCCGCGCTCCGTTGAGCTCCCGTCAGAAGGGAACCCCTAGTGATATATCTCGAAGAGAAGAGAAGTGTGTAGACGTGCCAGCTGTAGAATCGAGCTGGGAACGTTGTGGTCTCAAGTCCTGGTCGAAGAGGAGAGTATTAAACCGCCCAGAGACATTTTCGTGGGCTGCGTGGAAGCGCCCTGACCAAGCTCTGTCAGAGGGATAGCGCCCTCGACTAGACAATCTGTGGTAAGCACGATTTAAGCCAGTTCATAGTGATTGCTTGTAGTTGATCGTGTGCCCAGCGGCAGTAGCAATGTTTATTGATGAGTTAGCCATGTTTTAATAAGGCAGAAGGCCTGAAATAAGAGAGTAGAGAGGGAGGAACACGGAGCGACATCCGTCTCCTCTGAGCGCTGGCAGGCAACTGAGGGAGCCCGGCTCCTGACGGCGGAAGACCCTCCCAGCGTGAGTGAGGACCGCCGCCGGGCGAGGTGGAGTATGGACCCGACCAAAACGGGGGAGTCCACTCTCACAGTATGTAGAGGACAGATAGAGGTTTGAGGCAAACATATTGTGTGATTATTTTTGTTTATGTGTTAGAGGGGAAACAATTTTATTGGAGTGTCGATGGGTTGCAGGTTTGTCTTTGGGAAAGAAGTTGCTGAGAACTTCGAAGCCAGCACAGAAGGAGTAGTTGATGAGACTCCAAGGTAGTGGAGGCGAGGACCTCGAGCTGTGAGGAGAAGCAGTGAAGAGGAATGTCACGTGCTTCTGTAGAGGTGGTGAAGCACCATAGTTGCTCGAGGAATCTTCATGGTGTAGCAGCCAAGAGAGCTGTGGAGGACCCTAGCAGAAGGGTGAAGCACCATAGTTGCTCAAGGAAACTTCATGGTAGCAGCCTGGAGGAGCTGCAGAGGACCCTGGTAGTTAAGCCCGGAAGAACCTGAAGATATCAGGGTAGTGAACTTCCAGAAGTGGAAGGGAAGTTCAGGTGGATTACTTGTAGGGAGTTGATAGTGTTTGGTTGTCATTAGCGTGCAAGACGCAGTGAGAGGTGGGTGATTGTTTGCATTCTTATGTCAAGGAGTGTTTTATACTGAAGTTTAGAGTTACAGTCGTAGGCTGGATTATCTACAGATGTACGTGTTCTAGGACTGATAGAGTGATCGATAGATCATTGTTGTGTATCAAGGAACATTTATACTGATATGTATATATATATATATATATGTTATTGCATTCAATGCTGGATTTCCTTGTACATGTTTATAGATATATTCTCTTGCTGATAGTGCAACAGTGTAGGTAGACTTGATCTACTTGAGGAGGTTGATAATATCAGGTGGTGAACCAGGAGATAGGATACCACTTGATAAACTGATAATAGAGTTCTGATGGTGTTGGAGTTCACCCTGATTGTAATAGTTTAAAGTATAGGATTCATTATTATTATATGTGTGTATGTATCGTGTATGTGCTTTGTCCAGTAAATGTATTCCAATTTGCTGGTGTTTGCCCTTGTCCTAGTGAGGCTTCCCATGAAATAGTACAGAAGAAGAGAGAGAGAGAGAGAGAGAGAGAGAGAGAAAGAACCAAGAACCACTGCTGTGGACAGGGTAGAAGGTAATACCAATAAGTCAAAGGGGGATTAAGGAGATCATATCACCTAAGGAGAGAGTGGGGAGTCACAGCGGCTCGAGTGGGTGTGTGCACATGACAACGAGGCTAAGTTTTGGAGCCGCATCCCCTAAACGTGTGACGTTGAGCCCCTCTCCAAGATCCAGGAATGCCTAGTGTGATCTCCTAGTGAGGTATAAGCACTCTACCGAGTTGTGGGTTGGGTTGTCTGTGAAGAAGGATCAACGATGACAACACCACTAACAAACACACAGCACTATAATACTTCCCATCCCTGAAACCATGTTGGTGTTGTGTCACAAAGTTTCTTCGCTCCAGATGTTCCACTTTCTTTTTTTCGCACAATTTACTCCATTAACTTGCATGGTATGCAAGTTAGAGACACTGGCCTATAGTACAGTGCATCCTGTCTATCCCCCTTCTTGTGTGTCGTCTGTATTAATGCCGTTTTTCAAATTTTTGGCAATTCACCTGTTACCAGTGATTTGTTATACACCATGGAGAGTGGCAGGCACAGTGCTTCTGCTCCTTTCTTTGGTATCCATGGTGAGATTCCATTTGGGCATATAGCCTTTGTCATATCCAACTCTAGCAAAAGCTTCATTACATCCTCACTGGTAATCTCAAACTTCTCTAGTGAGGCCTGGTTAACTATTCCTTCTCTTATCTCTGGAACTTCTTCTTGCTCTAATATGAAGACATCCTGGAACTTCTTATTGAGTTCCTCGCACACTTCTTTGTCGTTTGTAGTGAATCTGCATACCCTTATCCTCAGTTACATTGCCTATTCATTCACTTTTGTCTTTCTCCTGATGCAGCTGTGCAGCAATTTAGGTTGAGTCTTCTCCTTGCTTGCTATGTCGTTTTCATTTTCCCCTTCTGCCTCTCTTCTCACCCTGATGTATTCATTCGCAGCTCTTTGGTATCTTTCTCTGCTCTCAAGTGTCCTGTTATTTCTATAGTTTCTCAACACTCTTTTATTTAGTTGCTTAGCTAGCTTAATAGTAGTAGGCATCCTTCAGTCTCGGAAGACTATGGAGTTGCGCCCTGACAGGGCACAAAGCCTGGGTAGGTAGATATGGAGGAGAAGCTGTTACCCATGCAGCAGGTCCCCCCCCCCCTCTCCACGTTGCTGAAATTATCCAATAGAAAGGCAAATGCCAATACACATGGTTCGAGGAACGTCGCAGGAGCTACCAGAACGAGGTCGACGTCAACAACGTCGACCTCGACGCCTTAGGGGCTCCAACGTTGGAGCCTTAGGGGCTCCAACTCCAACTTAGGGTTTACTTCTGAAACGTCCCCAAAAAGGGGTAGGGCCGCAAAGCAGCGGAGGTTTAAAATCAGGGTTTTCCTTCAACTAGATGGGCTGCCTTCCCAAGCTATCGAGTCCCATCTACCTGGATTAGCTAGCTTATATCTCTGATTAAACAATCGGTTTCTCATCTGCATTTAATTTTTTTCCTTTTGGGCCGGGATAAACTTTTCTGCTGCCTCCTTAAACTTGTGCGTGATGTAGTCCATCATGTCTTGGGCTGTCTTTCCCTTGAGCTGTTTCCATGTTATTTCGGCTAGGAATTTTCTTATCTCTTCATAGTATCCCTTACGGAATGCTTGCCTTTTGCTATCAGTTCCCTTCCTCGAGTACTTTAACCCTTCATTGACCAGATACTCAAACATTAGTACACAGTGATCGCTCATTCCTACTCGGGCCGTGAAGTCAATTTCCCTTATGTTGGAGACATTTTCAGTGAAAACTAAGTCGAGTCTCGCTGGTTCATCGTTTCCCCTCATTCTTGTAAGTTCCCTGATATGCTGGCCTAAAACGTTTTTTGTTGCCACCTCCAGTAGTGTAGCTCTCTATGTTTCCTCTCCTCAAGGCTGTTCCTTGTTCTCCCAGTCTATTCTTCCATGACTGAAGTCCCCCATGATGAGCAGATGGGATCGGTTTCTACTGCAACAGAGGCTGCCCTCTCAATTATGTTGTTAACTGCCATGTTGTTTGTCATACTCTTGTCTGGGTCTTCTGTCATTTGGTGGAGGGTTATATACCACTGCTACTACTACTGTTGGTCCTCCCATTGTCTTGGTGCCTGTTATGTAGTCTCTAAACCCTTCACAGCCTGGGATGACCATCTCCTTGAAACTCCATTCCTTTCTCATGAGTAGGGCCACTCCACCTCCCCTACCCTCCCCCACTTTCCTTATTACAGTGTAATCCTCGGGGAACACCACATTCATCATGATTTCTGACAGTATTGTTTCCATGAGCCCAATTACATCTGGGTTTATTTTTTGTGCTCTTTCCCTAAGTTCACTCGCCTTGCTTGTAATCTCATCTATGTTCGAGTACATCATCTTGAAGCTGACTCTTTCCTGTCCATCCTCAGTTTGTGTTGATTCCACTGGAATCAGTAAACATGGAGGGTCTGGGATGAGGAGGGGAAGAGGGGTGCTGGGTTGTGAGTGGGGGGGGGGCTGAGGGTGAGGGGGACCTGGGTTGTGGGGAGGCTGGGAGGATCTGGTTTGGAGAGGGTTGGGGCGAAGTGAGGGCTTGGAGGGGTGGGGGAGAAAAGAGAGCTTGGGAGGGTGGTGAAAAGAGGGGAGGAAGGGCTTGGCAGGGTGTGGGAGAAAGGAGGGCATGAGGGAGAGGGGGTGAAAAGAGGGCTTGTCGGGAGCAAGAGAGGATGGTGAGGGAGAAAGGAGGGCTTAGTGGGATGGAAGAGAAAGGAGGGCTTAGGGGGGTGGGGGAGAAGGGAGGGCTTAGGGTGATGGGGGAACCTAGGGGCTGGGACAGGTAGGGCTTCTGTTTTGTGATCCTCCTCCCAGTGAGGCTGTTGCACTGCCTGTGGAGGGTTCCCCACTCCCTTCTAGGATCGTAGGGTTCTGGGCGGTGGTTCCCTGATTCCTGTCCCTCTCCTTGTGCTCGTTCCTGCCCATCAATCTCTCCTCCCTGGTCATATCCCTCTGCTACACGAATATCTTTATGAACTTCAGTTCGTTGAGTAGGTTGCTCTTCTTTGCTAAAATTTCTTTGTTTGTGTCCTCACTTTTGAAAACCACTTTTATCAATCGATCTTGGTCCTTGTTGTACCGGCCAAGCCTGAACACCTTTTCTATATACTGTTCTTCCCTCTCCATCTGTACCCCTTTAAGGATCTCTTTGACTGTAGCTTTGTCCATATCTCTCCTCACCCTTGGAGTAGCCCCTATTTGCTCCCTAATACCTACTACAATTACTGCTCTTTTCCTCTCTATCAGTTGGCTAGTGCATCTTGCTGCTTCCTGAGAAGTACCAACTTTCATGGCAATTTCCTATACTGCAGAGACAACTTCCAGGGTCCTTCTAAGCATGTTTGCTAATGAGGGTTGTAGTGTAGAAGTCCCTTCTATATATACATTACCATCTTCCTGAGGGCTGGATCGTGTTTGGAATTGGAGGATTCTCTTTCAGGCTTTTAATCTCCTCCCTTGCCTCAGTCAGTTCATCCTGCAGGTTGGCTACCTTTTCCCCTATTACCTGTAGTTCCTCCCTGATTTCTCTCTACATTTGAAAGAGTATCTTCCGAAGAGAGACATCTTGTCCTTCTCCTCCCTCTGTGTTACGTCTTCCCCGGCCATGTTTGTTTCCTATTCCAGTTTTCCAATCCAATGTGTGTACTCTCCTAGTTGTACTCACCTAGTTGTGCTTGTGGGGGTTGAGCTCTGTCTCTTGGTCCTGCCTCTCAACTGTCAATCTACTGGTGTACAGATTCCTGAGCCTACTGGGCTCTATCATATCTACATTTAAAACTGTGTAAGGAGTCAGCCTCCAGCACATCACTGCCTAATGCATTCCATCTGTTAACTACTCTGACACTGAAAAAGTTCTTTCTAACGTCCCTGTGGCTCATTTGGGTACTCGGTTTCCACCTGTGTCCCCTTGTTCGCATACCACCCATTTTAAACAGTTCATCTTTATCTACCCTGTCAATTCCTCTGAGAATTTTGTAGGTAGTGATCATGTCTCCCCCTACTCTTCTGTATTCCAGTGCCGTGAGGTACGTTTCTCGCAGCCTTTCCTCGTAACTCATGCCTTTTAGTTCTGGGACTAGCCTAGTGCCATACCTCTGAACTTTTTGTAGCTTCGCCTTGTGCTTGAAAAGGTATGGTCTCCATGCTGGGGCCGCATACTCCAGGATTGGTCCTACATATGTGATATACAAGGTTCTGAATGATTCCTTACACAGGTTCCTGAACGCAATTCTGATGTTAGCCAGCCTCGCATAAGCCGCAGATGTTATTCTTTTGATATGGGCTTCTGGAGACAGGTTTGGTGTCATATCAACTCCCAGATTTTTCTCTCTGTCCGTTTCATGAAGGATATCCTCCCCCATTCGATGTCCTGTGTCTGGCCTCCTGAGTCCACTGCCTAGTTTCATTACCTTACATTTTCTCGGGTTAAACCTTAATATCCATTTGTTGGACCATTTATTCAGTTTGTTTAGGTCATCTTGTAGCCTCATACTATCTTCCTCCGTCTTAATTCTCCATATAATTTTTGCACCATCAGCAAACAATGAGATGAATGATTCTATACCATATGGAAGATCATTTGCATATATAAGAAACAGTATGGGTCCAAGGACTGAACCCTGCTAGACCCCAGTTGTGACGTCTCGCCATTCTGAGACCTCACCCCGCACAGTGACTCGCTTCCTTCTGTTACTTAGGTACTCCCTTATCCAATAGAATACCTTCCCTATTACTCCTGCCTGCATCTCCAGCTTTCGCACTAGTCTCTGGTGTGGTTGTGTCAAAGGCTTCTCTTTCTTGTTGCCTAATCGTAGAATTAAATTAATCCTGCGAGGCATGACTTGCCATCCCTGAAACCATGTTGGTGTTGTGACACAAAGTTCCTTCGCTCCAGATGTTCCACTCGCTTTTTTCGCACAATTTTCTCCATTAGCTTGCATGGTATGCAAGTTAGGGACACTGGCCTGTAGTTCAGTGTCTCCTGTCTATCCCCCTTCTTGTATATCGGGACTACGTTTGCCGTCTTCCAATTTTCTGGCAGTTCACCTGTTATCAGTGATTTATTATACACCAAGGAGTGTGTCAGACACAGTGCTTCTGCTCCTTCCTTTAGTATACATGGTGGCATTCCATCTGGGCCTATAGCTTTTGTCACATCCAACTCTAGCAAAAGCATCCTTACATCTCCATTGCTAATCTCAAATTCCTCTAGTGGTGCCTGGTTAATTATTCCTTGACTTATCTCTGGAACTTCTCCTTGCTCTAATGTGAAGACTTGCTGGAATTTCTAGTTGAGTTCCTCACAAGCTTCTTTGTCGTTTGTAGTGAATCTGTCTGCCCCTATCCTCAGTTTCATTACCTGTTCTTTCACTGTTGTCTTTCTCCTGATGTGGCTGTGCAGCAATTTGGGTTTGGTCTTAGCCTTGCTTGCTATGTCGTTTTCATATTGACATTCTGCCTCTCTTCTCACCCTGACGTTTTCATTCCTGGCTCTCTGGTAACCTTCTCTGCTCTCAAATATCCTGTTATTTATATAATTTCTCCAAGCTCTTTTACTTTGTTGCTTAGCTAGCTTATATATCTGCTTAAACTGAGGCTATAGCCGAGGATATATAACAAATAGCGGAGGCTATTTGCCCATCATCCCGACGGCACTTTGATGGTAATATTGGACATAATTTTTTATCACATCCCCTCATTTTGTGGGGCCACGTGAGCAACACAAATATGAACAAGCCTGAATGGTCCCCAGGCATATATGCAGCTGAAAGCTCCACACCCCAGGAGTGACTCGAACCCATACTGACAGGCGCACTATGCAACTGATGTACAAGAGACCTTAACCACTCGATCATCAGTGACTGTACAAAGGATGATGGTAGCAGAGGCTATTTGCCCATCATCCCGACGGCACTTTGATGGTAATATTGGACATAATTTTTTTTATCACATCACCTCATTTTGTGGGGCCACATGAGCAACACAAACGCGAACAAGCTTGAATGGTCCCCAGGCATATATGCAACGGAAAACTCCACACCCCAAAAGTGACTTGAACCCATTCTGCCAGGAGCACTATGCAACTGGTGTACAGGAGGCCTTAATCACTCAACCATCAGTGGGGGCCTCGTAGCCTGGTGGATAACGCGCAGGACTCGTAATTCTGTGGTGCGGGTTCGATTCCCGCACGAGGCAGAAACGAATGGGCAAAGTTTTTTTTGCCCTGAATGCCCCTGTTACCTAGCAGTAAATAGGTACCTGGGAGTTAGTCAGCTGTCACGGGCTGCTTCCTGGGGTGTGTGTGTGTGTGGTGTGGGGAAAAAAGTAGTTAGTAAACAGTTGATTGACAGTTGAGAGGCGGGCCGAAAGAGCAAAGCTCAACTCCCGCAGACACAACTAGGTGAATACAACTAGGTGAATATCAGTGACCGTACAAAAGATGATGGTAGCCGAGGCTACCACATCACTGGTTAATGCATTCCAAATGTTAATTACCCCAGACATTGAAAAAGTGATTTCTAATGATTCTGTTGCTCAATTGGGTACTAAGTTTTGAACTTAGTAGTCCCTGTGGCGAAGTGGTAACACACTCGTCTGGCGTTTCGTGAGCGTTTTAGCCTAGGTTCGTATCATGGCCTGGGAGGATTGACCGGACGCCAATCCTTAATAGTAGCTTCTGCTCACCCAGCAGTGAATGGGTACCTGGTTGTTAAACGATTTGGTAGGTTGTATTCCAGGGAAAAAAACTGGATTATGGACTTGCCCGAAAATCTATGCGTGCTAGTGGCTGTAGAAGAATGTAAAAACTCTTGTATATTTAATTATACTGTCCCCTTGGTTGTGTACCACCCATGCTAAATAGTTTATCTTTATCTACCCTGTCAATTCCTCTTGAGAATGTTATAGGTGGTGATCATGTCACCCACAACTCTTCTGTCTACCAGTGTCGTGAGGTTTAGTTCCAGTGGTCTTTTCTCGTAGTTCATACCCGTCAGCTCGAGAACTAGCCGGGTGGCATACCTCTAAACCTTTTCTAACTTCGTTTTGTATTCACCTAGTTGTGCTTGCAGGGGTTGAGCTCTGCTCTTTCCGCCCGCCTCTCACCTGTCAATCAATCAACTGTTACTAACTACTATTTTTTCCACACATACACACACACACCCAGGAAGAAGCCCGTAGCAGCTGTCTAACTCCCAGGGACCTATTTACTGCTAGGTAACAGGTACATCGGGGTTAAAGAAGCTCTGCCCATCTGTCTCCGCCGGGTGCGGGGATCGAGCCCCGGTCCATGAGTCTAGAGCGCTGTCCACTCAGTTTGATTGGATATGTACCCCTGGAGCCGCATACTACAGTATTGGTCTGACATATACAAGACTCTGAATAACTCCTTACCTCAGTTTCTAAAGGCCGTTCTTAATTTTGCCGACCTTGCATATGCCGCTGATGATATTCTTTAGACGTGGGCTTCAGGGGACAGGTCTGGCGTGATATCAACCCCAAGATATTTCATCTCCTCCTGATTCTTGAGAGATTTCCCGTTCCAACTGGTACCTAATTGTGTTTGGCCTCCGGTTCCCTACACCTATCTTCGTTACATTACATTTCCTTGATTTGAACTCTAGTAACCATTTGTTAGACCATTCCTTCAGTCTGCCCAGCCATCTTATAGTCTCTAGCTGTCCCTCCTCTGTCTTATTCCTTCTCATAATTTTAGCATCATCAGCAAACACTGAGACTCACGGGAATGAATAACCCTTAAAGTTACTCTGCTTCCTGTTGTTTAAGTGTTCCCATATCCACTGGATCACCTACCTTGTGTGCTTCTCGTGAGCACCGTGTGCGTGTGTGTGTACTTACCTAGTTGTGCTTGCGGGGGATGTGCTCTGGCTCTTTGGTCCCGGCTCTTAACTGCCAATCAACTAATGTACAGGTTCCTGAGCCTACTGGGCTCTATCATATCTACACTTGAAGATGTGTATGGAGTCAGCCTCCATCACATCACTTCATAATGCATTCCATTTGTCTACTACTCTGACACTGAAAAATTCTTTCTAACGTCTCTATGGCTTATTTGGGCACTCAATTTCCACCTGTGTCCCCTAGTGTGTGTGCCCCTTGTGTTAAATAATCTGTCTTTTATCTACCCTATCAATTCCTCTGAGAATCTTGTATGTATTAATCATGTCCCTTCTAACTCTTCTGTCTCCCAGTGACATGAGGTTTATTTCCAGTAGTCACTCCTCGTAGCTCATACCCATCAGTTCGGGTACTAGTTTGGTGGCAAACCTTTGAACCTTTTCCAGTTTAGTCTTATACTTGAATAGATATGGACTCCATGACGGAGCCGCATACTCCAGGTTTGATCTGACATATGTGGTATACAAAGTTCTGAATGATTCCTTACACAAGTTTCTAAAGGCCGTTCTTATGTTAGCCAATCTGGCATATGCTGCTGATGTTAACCTCTTGATATGAGCTTCAGGGGACAGGTCTGGCGTGATATCAACCCCCCAGGTCTTTCTCTCTCTCTTTGACTCGAAGTATTTCATCTCCCAAATGATATGCAGGCGATGAGTCACAATAACGTGGCTAAAGAATGTTGACCAGACCACACACTAGAAGGTGAGGGACGACAACGTTTCGGTCCGTCCTGGACCATTCTCAAGTCGATTCCCAAATGATACATTGTATCTGGTCTCCTGCTCCCTACGCCTATCTTCATTACATTACATTTGCTAGGTTAAACTCTTACAACCATTTGTTCTACCATTCTGCAGCTTGTCCAGGTCTTCTTGAAACCTCAAGCTGTTCTCTTCTGTCTTAATCCTTTTCATAATTTTGGCGTCGTCAGTAAACACTGAGAGTAACGAGTCTATACCCTCTGGGAGATCATTTACGTATATCAGAAACAGGATAGGTTCGAGTACAGAGCCCTGTGGGGTCCCCACTGGTGACTTCACACCAAACTAAGATCTCACCACTCACTGTAACTCTCTGCTTCCTATTGCTAAGGTACTCCCTTATCCACTGGAGCGCCCTACCAGTTACTCCTGCCTGTTTATTCAGCTTATGCATCAGTCTTATCGGGTATTGTGTCAAAGGCTTTCCGACAGTCCAAAAAAATACAGTCCGCCCATCCTTCTCTGTCTTGCTTAATCTGTTACCTGATCGTTGAATTCTATTTAGCCTGTTAGGCAAGATTTACCCTCCCTGAACCCATGTTGATGGGTTGTCACGAAGTCTCTTCTCTCCAGATGTGTTACTAGATTTTTTCCTCGCGATCTTCTCCATCACCTTGCATGTTATACAAGTTAAGGACACTGGCCTGTAGTTCAGTGCCTTCTGTCATCTTTTTTGTGTATTGGGGATACATTAGCCGTTGTCATGGGTTGTGTCAAAGAATTTTGTCATAGTTGTGTGACAGAGGCCTGTCAAGAATTTAGTGGTGGCGGACCTTTAAATGTTATCTTGGGGAATAGAAAATTTTACTTGAGCCTAGGGGAAAATCAAGGGGAAATGAAAACAGCCTAGAACAAAGATACAAATTTATATGTATAAGGCACGTGCTATTACATATATGAAATGTTATTCCTTATAACAGAAGGGCCAATAATATAACCCAAAGCGGGCTCTTACTACCCTAAGGCGCACAATCCCAAACCTGGAATCTTGCACACAGCCACCACACCTATCAACCCAGTGACACACATATTTACACCTCTAGGAAGCCTGGACTCTTATATAACATCTCCAAAGTCTGCATAACAACTCTACTCTATCTTGCATCCCTGTTTAGATACAAAGGAAGGCTTATCTGACTGTGCGGCCGGAGAAAACCCCACAAATAGCAAGGACTGGTTGTCAGCGATACACCTCCCCTCAAGTCAAGATGGCGTCATCGCCCCTTAATACTCTATTCTTTACATTTGCAATCAAATCCTTCATTGGCTTTATTTACCATATTCCCTATGCATGCTTTTTGATTGAGTCCATTTTTCTCTCACACAGTTAGGCTATTCCAGTTCACATTAATTATAATATTCTCCAGCTGAGAAGGTACTACTTTGCTGGGCGGAGTATTACTGGTGACTCGCGGCTTCTCTGATATCATCTATAGATATTTTCCTATCAAACATTCTCCACTGTGCCCACCAACATTATATACATATACTTGAAACGAACCTTCACAGGAGGTAAGGTTCGTAACACCCCCCCCCCCCCCCCGTGGAGAAAAAATGAGAAATTCATAAATAAATTTAACTTTTTCACATAAGATTAACACCTCAAACAGATTTCATGATAATTGTAAAGAAACAGTAAATGATATATAATAAACAATAGATACACAATAATATATACATCTCTGTGCAGTAGTACAACCCTAAGTCACCCAAGGTTTAGGCAATCTAGAAAGTGCATCTGCTACTACATTTAATTTTCATGCAATTTTGTTTGATGACTAGATTGTACTCTTGCAACAATAAAGCCCACCTTAATTCCAATTCTCTGATTGGAGTTCTTCATGCTTGCAATAAATGTTAAGGGGTTGTGGTCAGTAAACACTTCAACAGTATTGGCTGATGCATCAATGTCAAATCTTTTAACAGCTAGTAATAATGACAAAGCCTCTCTCTCTCTACTGTGGAGTAATTCTGTTGACATTTGGTAAACTTTTTAGAATAGTAATGTATTGGATGATTAATACCCTCACCATCTTCTTGCATTAGTAGAGAACCAGCACCCTAATACGAAGCATCTACATATAGTTTGAATGGCTTAGAGTAGTCAGGAGTAGCTAACACTGGACCAGATGACAACATTCCTTTTAATTTATTAAATGCATCCTGACATTTCTGAGACCATCTAAACTTTACATTTTTACATAGCAAGTTTATCAAAGAAGCTTCTACTGCTGCAAAATTTTTACAGAAATTCCTATAATAAGCACACATTCCAATATATCTTTGTACCTCCTTCTTGCTAGTCAGCACTGGATACTCTAATATATCATTTATTTTATTTTTGAGTGGTAACACCTTCCCATTTCCCACTTCATATGCTAAGTAACAAATACTAGCTCTAGCAAAAGTACATTTGTGTAAGTTTACAGTTAAATTAGCCTCCTTTAAGCATTTTAATAGTTGAGCTAAACCTTTCATATGGTCCTCCCAATTATTGTGATAAATTACAATATCATCCTAGTAAGCTCTACATTGTGGTATGTATTTTAACACAAAGTTCATAAGACGCTGGAAAGTTGCTGGGGCCTTTTTTCAGCCCAAAGGCATTACAGTGAATTCATACAACCCATCTGTAGTTGTAAATGCACTCATCTTCCGTGCTATTGGTGTTAAAGGAATTTGCCAGTACTCTTTTGATAAATCTAGTTTGGTTACAAACTTGGCCTTACCAACACTGTCTATGCAATCATCTAATCTAGGTATTGGAAAGTTATCATCAACAGTCATAACATTCAGCTTACGGTAGTCAATGACCAACCTATGAGTTCCATCCTTCTTTGGAACTAAGAAGGATGGATACAAGGACTACTCCAACTGCTGCTGCTAGGTCTCACCAATCCATGTTGAAGCATGTAGACGACCTCTTTCCGGGTGAGATTCAGCTTTGCAGGATTAACTATAGGGGTGTGACTTGACTGGTTAGTTGTCTGTCACTTTGATGTCATGGTGAATAATTCTAGTCCGGGTGAGAATATCGCCAAAGATGTCTGCATGAGAAGTCATCAACTGCTCCAAGTCCTGCTTCTGCTCTGATGACAAATGTTCCACCAACTTCTGGACATTAGCCAAGCACTCCCCATTGCTAAAAATAAGGTACATGAGCATTAGGTACATTATCAAAATCACATTCCCCATTATTCTCATCTACATGGGCTACACTAAGCACCTGGTTGGTATTGGTAGTTCCCTTCTGTACTCACCTAATTGTACTCACCTAATTGTGCTTGCGGGGGTTGAGCTTTTGCTCTTTGGTCCCGCCTCTCAACTGTCAATCAACTGGTGTACAGATTCCTGAGCCTACTGGGCTCTATCATATCTACATTTGAAACTGTGTATGGAGTCAGCCTCCACCACATCACTTCCTAGTGCATTCCATTTATTAACTACTCTGACACTGAAAAATTCTTTCTAACGTCTCTGTGGCTCATCTGGGTACTAAGTTTCCACCTGTGTCCCCTTGTTCGTGTCCCACCCGTGCTGAAGAGTTTGTCTTTGTCCACCCTGTCAATTCCCCTGAGAATTTTGTAGGTGGTTATCATGTCTCCCCTTACTCTGATCTTACTCTCTCCTTACTTACTCTGTGTTAGCGTCATCCTATTCACATGCACTACTATTTCCTTTCTCTTGAGATCAGGTGTCTGGATTACATAATTGGTGGGACTGAGTTTCTTTATTACTGTATAGGGACCTTGGAACCTATGCAACAATGCTGGTCCCTGTCGTGCCATTAGTACCACCACTTTATCACCTGCCTCAAAATGTCGTTGCTTTGTATTTTTATCATATTGTGCCTTCATCTTTCCTTGAGCTTCTTTAAGATGAATAAAGGCTTTAGCCCTGTTTTTGTTTAACTTATCTTGTAAGTCAAGGATATAGTTTACCTGCACAACACTTTTCGGATTTCCGATCAACTCATCTCTTAAGATGGTTAGTGTGCTTCTCACCTTATGGCCAAAAACTAATGACTTGGGTGAACACCCCAGGGACTCCTGAAAAGTATCCCTCAGTGCCATGAGCATCAGTGGAAGACCATCATCCCAGTCTCTACCAGTTTCCATGCAACTGTTTCTCAGCATTTATTTAATGGTTTGGAGCATCCTTTCCAAAGTAACTTGACTCTCAGGATGGTAAGTAGTGGATGTCTTATGGAGGATATCAAACTCCCCACAAAACTGCTGAAAACCTTTGGAAGTGAAATTGGCCTCATAATCTATCTGTATTACTTTTGGTAAACTAAACATAGTACAAAATTTCATTATGTGCGTTACTACCACTTTCGTTATAGCATTTCTCACAAGGAATGCCTCAGGAAAGCGTGTAGTCTGACACATTATGGTGATGATATACATATTACCACTCTTGGTTCTAGGCAATGGGTCTACTACATCAACGATAATATGGGTAAAGAGTTCCTCGGCCAGCACAATTGGTTGTAAAGGGGCTTTTGGTATTACCTGGTTTGGTTTGCCAGTTTTTATACATACTGGACATTCATTACAATACCGGATGGCATCTTTCTTCAATCCAGGCCAGGTAAAATACTTGCCTATTTTACTATATGTTTTCGCAATACCCTGATGACCGCCTATTGGTGAATCATGGGCTACACTTGACACCTTTTCTCTATAACCCCTCGGTAGGACTACATGATTAACTACCTCCCAAGTGTGTGACACAGGTGAGCTCTTTGGTCTCCACTTCCGCATCAACACCTCTTTAGTGTAATAATAAGTCATAGCCTCCGATTCTGCTTCTAGATCAGTTACTGCCTTATTATGCGTCAGTCAACGTAGGATCAGTTCCTTGCTGATTAATAAAATTTGATTTTAATTTCAAGTCTGAAGAGCCAGATGTGGTAACTGGACTACACTCTCCCCAACCTCTTTTCCTAAGTGGTTTGGTAGAGGTGTTCCTCATCCTGTTCCCATCTGCTTTTTCCAACTTGGCCATAAAAGTGTCACAAAGATCCACTTGACTGTTTGATTGGATAACATCTAATTTTGTCTCCTGACTTACATTATTGAAAGTTTGTGATATATGAGACTCTGATTTTGACAGGGTCATGGCACATGCTGGATACATTACCTTGTCCTCAGGATCTGTCCGTGCCCTAATCACCTCTGGCATAGTTAGCATTATTGGGTGGTCATCACTTTTAACTCGATTACCAGCAAAATCATTCCCCACATTTAGATCAATGCCAGCAACTGGTAACGTAGGACTAACACCTCCTAAACTTTTGCTCTTAATAAAATCACAGTCAAAGTTTACTTCCCTCAAGGGTACAGTCTGGAAATCTCCAGTGATTCCCTGTATAATCATTACCTCCCCAGTCTCTGTAGACTGTATATAGTGTAACACTCTATAATAATAAAAATTGGGATTCTCCTGTATCCCTCAAAATTTTAACATCATGGCACAAACCATTTACACAATGTAATTTTCCATTTGATGTAAACTCTCCAAAATGATTTATAGCAAGTGCATTTTTACCCATTAATTTTGCTACACATTTGGTTTTCCTCCCATCACACACTGAGTGCCATAAGCCTCTTTTCTGGGTGGAGAAACCAACAACTCTTAACAACATGTCCCTTCCTATGGCAGTAGGAACACTGTTTCAACTCTGGGTAAAGCTTATTACTGGTGTGATCCTCTTTGAGTTTCACATTACTCCCTTAACCACCTGGCACCTTTGAAAAAGTGTTTCCTTGACCTGCTGTTGGGTACATGTGGGACCCAAATCTGACGGAGGAGTTTAGTGCTTGACCAGATCCTTGTCTATTTGATTGAATTTTATTTTTAAAAATTACTTTTTTCTTTAGATATATACAAGAGCTGTTACAATCTTGTACGTGTAGCATTTCGGGCAGGTCTCTGGAATACGACCCCCACGAAGAATCGTTTTTACGACCAAGTACCCATTTTACTGTTGAGTTAAACAGAGGCTACAGCTAAGGATTTGCGCCCAGTTAATCCTGCCCGGCCAGGATACGAACCCATGACAAAGCACTCGCGGAACACCAGGTGAGTGTCTTACCACTACACCACGGAGACTGGCGGAGATTCTGTTCTACAGAGTGTTCTGTAGAACCCTTTATGCATCAACTCATATTCATCTGCTAATTTTGCCAACTCATAAATATCTCTGGGTAATTTCTCTGCCAAATACAAAGCCACATTAAAAGGTATGCAAGATAAAAAATTCTACAAAGAGCAAATTTTTGAGAGAGTCCAGATCCCTAATTTTTTCTGCATCTAACCATTATTAAACATATTATATTTCTCTTGTGAAAATTCTAGCAAGGTTTGACTGGGGTCTCGTCTCAGCTGTCTAAAATTTTGCCTATAAGCCACAGGAACAAGTTGATAAGCAGTAAGGATGGCTGCCTTTACCTCGTTATAGTCAAAACTGTCACTCAAAGGCATAGCTGCAAATATCTTCTGTGCCTTTCCCACCAACTGACCTTGAAGAAGAGATACCCATTGTTTTCCAAGCTATTCCATACTCCGTGACAACTTTTCTAATGAGTGGAGAACTGGTCTGGGTCAGTCTCCCAGAATGTTGGTTATCTGGGACTTTAACTTAAATACAAGAATATTTAATTAAGAGAATTAATATACTCGAAGGACTACCCACTTTTGAGAAAAGAGGGAAAACAAATAAAGGGATTATAAGATTGACACTGTAGAACCAGTGCCTATGGATGTTAGATTATTTAACAATTATTTAGTGAGAATGAATGGACTATAATAATAATTGAGTTAAAAGCCTCAAGCATCAACTTTGGGGGGTATTGCTAGAAATTCATATAGATCTAGGAACGAGTGTGGTTTGTCACCTGTTCATTAATGAGTTTAGTAAAGTCTTAGAATCTACATTTAATTCAAGATTCTATAAGACTATGGAATAGTAAAAGAATCAATTCCATGATATATTACTAAATCCTGAGAAATAATAAGTGCAAACATATTGAGTACTGAGCAGTAAAGTATTGATTTATATTACTCCTCCTGAACGTTATATGTATGAAAAACACACATTAAAATTAATAATGGTAATAGTCAAATATTTTACGAAACGTGATTTGTGTCTTAGCTGTGGGACGACTTCACTAAACACGTTTCACTACTCGTAGTCGTGATCACAACGTCCCAATAAGGAAGAAAGACCAGTGGTGAACATCGTAGGTGAAGGAAGAAATGCTTGGATCGTTCTCGCCTACACATTGTAATCAGGGAAATTTGAGTAGCATTTGACTAGGATAGAAAATTATTCCAATATTCATTGAAATTGGAAAATAAAGTTGAATGAAACTAACGTTGGTTTTGAAGTCTGTGTATATCCTAACGACGGCTACCCACATAAATATACTATAGAGTGATGCATTAAACTAAAACGTATACTTAACATAGGCGTGTTGGAACACTAAGGCCTGCCGGTATCACGTCTGCCAGTCCCTGACGTTCACTGCTGTGGACGAGTAATTGCGTGACGTGTCTCTCTTTGTAGACGCGTTATTGAAACAGTTTTTAGTGCTGTTGGACCACGTGATCTGGTTGTAATGATTGCCGTCTGCAGAGGCACGTGTGCACCTCGCGGTGCCCTGGCTTAAAGAACGCCTCCCCCCCCCCTTCCCGGACGCCCGATCACGCATGCGTAGAGACGCTCATAGCGATCCCGGACTTAAACCAATTCGGTTTACTATTAATTATTTGGGGAAATAAAGGAGTACAATTTAAACTATCGTCACCAATAAATATATTGGATAATATTACCTCTTCTCGTAAGGCAATTAATCTAATTAACATGCACAAATTGAACGAGAAGGGTTATCTTGAGATGATTTCGGGGCTTTTTAGTGTCCCCGCGGCCCGGTCCTCGACCAGGCCTCCACCCCCAGGAAGCAGCCCGTGACAGCTGACTAACACCAAGGTACCTATTTTACTGCTAGGTAACAGGGCCTAGGGTGAAAGAAACTCTGCCCATTGTTTCTCGCTGGCGCCTGGGATCGAACCCAGGACCACAGGATCACAAGTCTAGCGTGCTATCCGCTCTGTCAACCGGCTCCCCCGGGTTGAAGTGTATTTATTTTACGCCACAGTAATATTTTACTGGAATAATTAATTTGGTTAAATAGTCGAGATCAGTACGCATAAGCATGTGAAATGGTTATTTCCTTCATAATGAACAATAATATTATATAGAGTTCAGTTAATTACTCTTTCATTCTATCTCCAACATGCGTGGGAGACTACATGTTTAAGCCTGTTATCGACGCTTGGCGTTATGATGGCTGGAAATTATCTGGCTAAATTATGCCTTACTATGGAAACGCTAACGCTGTTAATTCTACGTGTTAGTGTTATTAGAAAATATTAATATTAAGAATTAAGGTAAAATAATCTGTTGGTTATTTCTAACACAGAATAAAGGAAACTTGATATTTTTGTTTAGCTTTAACTGCTCAGGTGTTCCTAAGTCAACAACACCGGTCTTTTCTGATCTAATTCCCAATTCTGCTAGCCTAATCTCTAACTATATTTTTTCTGAGCTTGCTCCACTTCTAACCTCTTCATAGCAAGTTCTTGAGCTTGCTCTACCTCTAGCCTCTTCTGAGCTTGCTCTGCCTCTAGCCTCTTCTGAGCTTACTCTGCCTCCAACTTCAACTTCTTTAGTTTCAATTCTGCCTGCCACTGCATCCGAGTCTCGACCTTTCCTGTAGTTACAACATTTGCACCACTGGTGAAAGGGGACTGCTCTAATATTTCCTGTGGGAAAATTTGCTCATCTACCCAGTGTATCATTATCTCTCTTAACAGTTCCGTCTTCATTATACTCAAGTGCAATAATAGTCCATAGTGCTTGATCAACAGCCACTAGGATCGACTTTTTTGACGCTTTCAAACCCTCAACACTACGATTGTCGACAATTTATTGTGCTACCAAATCCAGTTTTAGTGTGCTAAGATACAGCAGACACCAACACAAAATTTGCGCTTCTGCACCACCTATCTCTTTTTAGGCTGATAATTTGTTTTGAAAACTGTTTTGAAAAAAGGACAGTGTTTAGTTCACTTGACTGCCCTGTCAACTGAATGTGAATAAATAGGCTACACAATTTTTATGTCATGTTACACATACAGGCTATCTACTTTTATTAGGCTTTCGATCAGGCTGCTCAATAAGTGAGGTGCTCCCTGACAGGCCACCCAATTGTGTCACGGTTGTGTCTTAGTTTTGTCATCAACTGTGTCATGATTTTGTTGTCATAGTTTGTGTGTCATAGAGACCTGTCAAGAATTTGGTGGTGGTGGACCTTTAAATGTTGTCTAGAGGAAATAAAGGATTTTACTTGAGCCTAGGGGGAAATAAATGATTTTACTTGTGCCTAGGGGAAAATCAAGGAGTAAGGAAAACAGCCTAGTATAAAGACACAAATTTATACGTTTAAGACAAACGATATTCCATATATTAAATGCTGTTCTTTACTACACAAGGACATTATGAATAAGTCCCTAGAGGGCTCTAGGTACCTTAAAGCTCACCGCTCCAAACCCGGAACTGTGCACACAGCCACCACAGCTATCAACACATATATATACACCTCTAGGAAACTTGGACTCTCTCTTATAGAACATCTCCAAGGTCTGCATAACTACTCTACAATATCTTGCATCCCTGATAACAAGTAATGAGGGCTTATCTGACGGTACGGCCGGAGAAAATCTTCCGATAGCAAGGTCTGGACCTAGATTCAGGAAGCTCTGTGTATTTCTTCGTAAGTGGGTTTACTACGAAGGTTCCTAAGTGCGCCCTAAGAAGATGCTTAGGTGCGATTCAATAAGGTCCACTTAGGAAGATATTTAGGTTTTGGGTCTTGTTCACTTACGTGCCGACAGAGGTCACTACTGTGTTTCGTTTGGCCAATCAGAGTGACTGTTACATTTCTAACCTGACCAATCACGCTAATGCAATATCAGCTGTGTTATGTAAACATTGTGGTTCCACGTGGTATTGTTGTCAGAAAAATCATCTGTTGCAAACTCTACCTACTATCAAGAAGAAGAAATGATCTGTGCATCCAGTCATGTGCCTGAAACAATCAAACACTATCTCCTTCACTGGTTTCGACATCGTAGTGCCAGAGTAAATAAAACAAAAAAAATAGCGCACTTAAAATAACCTTTACCATCGTGTATATTACGAGGTGACATCTCGTTACATGAAAATTATCCAATAATCAAAGCACTGGCTAAATATCTCCAGTGACCAACAAAGTGGCCACATTTGACCTGTGCCACATTCATAGTTGGCGCAACCAACAGGCAAACACAGAAGACAAGTGTCTGGCCGCAGCACCAAGGATTAGCTGACGCCAGCACAAAACCACCCCGTCCTACAGTGCGGCGTCTCCCTCTAACACGCCTCTGTTTATTCACTTTATCTACAGTACAAGACATCAAACACTTTCGAAACCTAGTCATTCTCAACATTAACGCGTCTCCCAACATTTGTACTCGTGCAGTCATGGAGAGAATAGACACTTCACGCAAACTACACCTACTATCAAGAACCAAAACAAACATACTACATCCTCTTAGTATTCATAAATAAATAAGACAAAGAAAATGTCTGGGATAAAAAGGAAAGCAAACTTCAGTGAAGAGGAGCTGACAGTTCTCGTTGATGAGGTTAAGTAGAGAGAACGCATAATTTTTGGGAAGCTATCAAGACAAGTCACTACCCAAGATAAACACTGTGCCTGGAGCCAAGTAGCTGTTGCTGTAAGTGGTGTTGGTCTCTGCTCAAGACAACAAGCCGATGTTCGCAAGAAATTTCAGGATCTTAAATCTTCAGTCAAGAAAAAATTGGCAGAAAATGCCAGGGAAATGAGAAAAACTGGTGAGTTAAGTAGATTTATGGTACGGTTAAGTAGATTTATGGTAGAAGGTCCACTCAGCTGTCAGGCACCTTTGAACACTTTACATTGAACAACTTTTTATTAGTTTACTAGATTTTGTATGACTATTTAAGTAATAATTAAGGCACAAAGATTATTTTTCTGCAGCATTATCCATAAGAAAGCATTGTTAGGATATCGGCGACTTTTCCAACATCATATATAATTATTTTGATATTTTACATGTAATCGTAGAATATCAAGTGAAATATTAATGTAATTGTACCTTTATGTTGTTTTTCCATGTAGCTTTTTCTTAATATAGGTGGTGGAGAATGTGACACTCAACCATTGACCAACTATGAAGAAAATTTGTCAACTTTACTAAGTTCCACATCAGTTGAAGGTATTGCTGGCATCAGTGATGCAGGACAGGATTATACCGTAGAAGGTACAATGTATTACTCTTTTTTTATGTCTAAAGATTTTGTGTCGAGGACTAACTGAAATTTGTTTAGGTTCAATTGGTATATAAAAATTAATGACAAAGTAAAATTTTATGAATCAAATTTATATTTGTTTATTAATCGCAAAAAATATATATTTATAGATCAAAGATTTGTATATTAAACAAATTAAGCATTTTGTAGAAGTGATACTTTTCACTACTTATGCAACTTGAGTTAAATTATCTTGGCAAACAGTTATATATAACCGTTAGGTATAGTAATTAAAAAATATAAATATTATTAACAGGATTTTGATTATATAAACTACTTTTCAACCCTAGTAAGCAACATTACTTTAGTATTTGTTAAGAGGACATCACAAATTAGATGGGGAAGGCCTACACATTAAAGTATAAAAAGTATAATTTCTTTCTTTTTATATATTGTAAAGTTGGGTTCATAGTAGACTTACAATATATAATTCGGGGTTCGGATCCCAGACATGACATTTCCAATCAGCTTATGGCCCTGTTCACCTAGCAATATGCAGCTACTCAAGAGTTAAGACAGCTTGTGGTGTGGTTGCATCCTGGACAGGGTCAGTAATTAATCCTCAAGCATGGACCTCGAGATAATAAGTTATAATAATTCATTGTGTTTGGGAACAGGAAGCCAGAGTGTATTCATACATGTTAGGCTTATATTGAAGTCCCTCAAATTAGCCAAATTTATCATAATCCACTGAATGTATTCACACAAATTCACTTATATTAATTTTTTTTTTTTACAGAACCAAACTGTGTAACAGAAGAAGTGGTCATGGACACAGATGATTCTCGAGTGCTAAATGTACAGGAATCAGGTGAGCCTTCTGCCTCGCCAATTGGTGATCAATTTCATCCATCGTGTTTAGGCCATGACTACTCCAAAGCCTCAGTTTCTAGTACGCATACAAGAAAAAAACAAATGACTGCCGAACATAATACAACACAACAAGTGTTAATACTGCATGAAAATCTTATAGATGTTGTACACAAAGTGCCAGCAGCCTTAAAGGACGTGGCTGCAGAAGTACATGAAGGGAACAAGTCCCTAAAGGAGGTTGCAAAAGCAGTAGATGTAGGAAACAAGTCTTTCAAGGAGGTGGTTAAAGAAGTACAGGACTTAAACAAATCCCTCAAGGATATATCCAAAGGTATATGGGAGTTGGTAGAATGTATGAAATATAATCAGGCACTATGAAATTTATTTAAATCTTTCTAATTATAATCTCTAAAAATAGTTTAAGAAATTATAATATTTTGTAATAACAATTGTAAATAAGAACAATATTGAAACATTAAAATGTAACAATTATTCATATCATTAATTTTGCTATGACTTGCATAGTATATATTGTAATTTAATAACCAATCTACCTCATATAGTCAACTTATGTTTGGTGTAAATATTTACATGTTTTTTGTATTAAAGAATGTTTATCAATTGCTAGGTTTAATTGTTGAGAGTTCAAAGTAGTGACAATATGAAAAAAAAACACCAGAATAGGAAACATTTTTATTGGCAAAAAGATTAATGGCAAAGATATAATTATTTTATCACATCCCTAATATATGTTTCACCTCAAATTTGTCTAAGGGCAACATATTGATGGCCTATATCATTGTTTTGTGTATATCATTTAAACAAAATTATATTTAATTTTTCCCTTACATGTAAGGTATATTATACACTGTACTGTATTGAAAGCAACTTTATTTTATAATTAAAATAATTCAATTTTAAGGCCAATGCTGTGTGTACACAGCATTGGCTAACAAACACTAGTAGTTATTTTACAAACCAAAAATTTACCCAGCCATATTATGTACCACATTTCTTAGTGTCTATGAATAAATATTTATTGATATATTTTTCACACAAATTTTTGGTCTTTTGTCAGATGCATATATTTCTCCTCAGGTATCTGACTTTCCATATAAAGTATAGCAGCATAAATAATATTTCCAAATCAGCAGGTACATGTTTGTAACAGTTTGTTTGTATATTTATGTTTCACTTACATATACAGTATGTGCTATTGAATTTAATAGGTAAAAATTGATAGGATAACTTACAAATAAATCTATGAATCAAATTATAAATGTTTTTGATTTCCGTTATTGATAAATTCTTGAGTTACTGTACTTGTATTTTTATACAAAAGTTCCATTATGTAGTGTTATCAATTACATGTTTTACTTTGGTATATAAGTATGATTTGAAATAAAAATTTATGAGAAAAAATTCCTTACTACTTCCCTTCTTTGTGTGTGCCCATTTTCATGTGCTCCACCTTCAACATTTTCATTCATTATAAAGTCATCATCAATGATCTCTTCAAGAGGTATTCTTTGCTCAATGCAATAATTGTGCAACAACATACATGCAACTGAAATCTTTGCGCATTTATCTGGTTCATATTGAAGACTACCACCAGAACTGTGGAGGCACCTAAACCGAGATTTTAACACGCCAAAAGTTTTCTCGATTACCACTCTTGTTCTTGCATGGCTCCTGTTATACAGCTCTTCTGGAGGGTTTTCAGGGTTTGTGAAGGGTGTAAGTAAGTTGTGTTGCAAGGGATAGCCACTGTCACCTGCATAGATATTTAATTTATAAAATGTGCATACATCTTTAAAAATCACTCAATAATCCTAAACCCACACTGTCTTTCACACACTATTTGATTCTAGCATCTGAAGTGGTTGGTTACCTTCCTCTGTCATATGAATACCTCTTGCATTACATACATCATTCTCATTTAATGTTCAGAGGCATATAACTGACATGTCAAAACAACCAAAATGTAATCCACTTCCTTCCATATTTAACTTAATCATCCACTTGTAATCTCTGGTACACCCATGACACATGATGTATATAAACACCAGTTTAAACACATTTCTGCTGATTTCCATTCAAAATTCTCACTCTCATTCTCCATATCAGGGCTAAAACACACTTTCATTTCTTTAATATAAAATCAACATGAATAAATTTCTTTATACTATTCATAATACAATAAGCTGTTACCATTCAATATTAAACAACTTTTATTTATAGACTGTACAGTGCATTTGTTGTGACTCGATAAATAACAAATAGGCAACCTACTGTACTATAAATGAAGGTCATATATATAAAATGCATATCTTACCTAGCAAATAGGAAATGCCAAATTCTCCTGCTTCAAATCTGTCATGGAGTCTGCTGTTAGCCCATATGAAAGCATCATGAGTGCTTCCAGGGTATCTTGCACAGAAATCCATGATTACATTATCAGGATTTGACAACTTGAATGTTCAAAGAGTGATATTGTTTTCTATTTACATATATGTTTTCTTCAACTTTTGGAGCTTTAATGGGGACATGGGTACAATCGATTGCTCCAATTACATTGGGAAACCTACTGATATTATTAAATTTTAACTTAGTTTGTATAATTTCATTCATCTCTTGGCATTTTTATTTCTGCTAGTCCTTTTCTGTAGAGAGCTTCCGTCACTCCAGTTATTATTCTTGATACACTCGATTGACTGAGACCAGTTGAATCTCCAATAACACTTTGGAAACTTCCACTTGCATAAAATCTCAGAGCTACTAACAATGATGTATGGGCAGGAATGGCTTGACCTCTTCTAGTTATTCTTTCAATATCATCTTTAAGGTCTTCACAAAGTCTTAAGATCATATGACGTGGAAATCGATAGTACCTTAACAATTTTTTATCACTTACATCTAATGGATTTAGACGATCTTTAAAGACTCTTTCTCTCCTTAAAGCTAGCTCATTACGTAAAGCAATAACATTTCAAATGTTTTTAACTGTTAAAATTGGTATTTTTTTGGATGCGTGTCCAGGAACACTATACAGTATTGGGTACCTAGGAAAAATAAAGCATATTGTAATACAGCCTGTAAGATGAAATATATATATACACACACATACTGTACATACATATTTGGGGGTGTACAGTGTGGTGCCCATGATTGTCTTTATCCTGCCACCTTTCTTCCATCAGCCCCTTGTCCCTATTCAGTCCCCATCCCTCTCTTTTTTTTTTAACAGGCCATAATTAGAGGCCTAAGTATTCAATGACCAAAGTTTTTGTAGTTTTTACCCTAACCTAACATCATTTGTTCAGAATGTTTTTCTTTTATGTCTCACCCACATTTAATTTCAAAATAAAAACAAACAAAATAAATTAAAACTGTATATGTATAGCTAAGGTACACCCTTACTGATTACTAGGTGAACAGGGGCATTTGGTGATAGTAAATGATCCCATCAGGCAGGGCTCATCACCTTCTCTCATATTTCATGTTCACCAGTGTTTATTTACTTAATAACTACTGGTATAATATCTTGCTATTATAAAACTAATTCTAGTATCATCAAACACATATTTACTTCAAGTTTCAAGCAGAGAATGCATATATAACTAACACGAAGGACTCCTCTCCACTAGATTCACCAGCTATAATATTTTGGTCATGTTCCAATATCATAAATCGATCCCAGTGTTATGTAGTAGAGAAAAAATGACTTATATCCAGTTTACGTAAAGCTACGAGTGGTCGAAACCACACTTAAATCCCGAAATGAACTTACGAAGATTTTTCCACTTAGAGTAGTTAATTGAATACGGACGTAGCCGCCATGAAGGTGCTAAGACGGAAAACGCTCTTAGCTAAGAGGAAAAACCTTCGTAAGTACCTTCCTGAATCCGGCCCCTGGTCTTCAACGTATCCACTCCCCTCACTTCAAGATGGCGTCCTACTCTCTTGCGTCATTGCCCCTTAATACTCTAATCTTTAGATTTGCAAGTAAGTAAGTAATTATCAAAAGAAGGCACCAAACCGGGAAGGCTATGTAGCACCATCAAATACGCAAAATAATCAGAGGGCGCTAAATATCACCAAGGATGCCAATACGAGAACAAAAACGCATAAGGCGAACGATATCAAAAGTATCCGAGTCACCAAGAATTCTATCGAGGGACAGGTGACCGCGAGGGGCGGTCGGAAAGCAAGACACACGCTCGTCCTGGAAGTCAGGACATTCAAGAAGGACATGCACGACCGTAAGAGGGACAATGCAACTAGGACAATAAGGAGCAGGGCGGCGCTCCATCAAGTGACCATGGGTTAAGCGAGTATGGCCAATACGCAACCTCGCTAGAGCTGTTTCCCACCGCCGGTTACGGTGGAAGGAGGACGGCCACGAGGAAACACAACATTTAAGAGTACGTAGCTTGTTACCAGTAACAGACAACCAAGAAGCCTGCCAACGGGTAAGGACTGAGGAATGGATAACCGGGTAAAAGTCGGAATACGGAATGCCTTTACGAGAGATGGGACAAGAGCGGACAGCTTCCTTAGCGGCAGCATCCGCACGCTCATTTAAAGACACGCCAATATGGCTGGGAACCCAACAAAACTCAACCGACTTAAATTTACTGTGAACGAGAAACAGCCAATGCTGGATCTCGACAACTACCGGATGAACTGGATTAAAGCACCCGAGAGCCATGAGGGCACTACGAGAGTCAACAACAACCACAAAGGAAGACTGACAACGAGAAAGCAGGAGACGAAGAGCATAGAGAATAGCATAAAGTTCCACTGTAAAGATGCTAGTCTCCGGAGGCAAGCGACACATATAAGTGCGATCAGGAAAAACAACAGAGTAGCCAACACCGTCCGCTGACTTAGACCCATCGGTGAAGACAGAAACGGAGCGGGAGTGAGAAGAAAAGTGCTCGAGGAAAAGGCGTTTTAGAACTGTAGGAGGGGTAAAAGCTTTAGCGATACGAGTCAAGGATGTACAAAACCGCGGAAGAGGGACCCTCCACGGGGGCAAAGAAGGAACAACACGAGGAGAAACATCAGAAATACGAACGGAAAGAGAATCCTGCAGGCGAGATAACCGGACAGAAAGAGGGAGGTGGTGAAGAGGAACAGGAACCGCAGGAGGGGTAAAAGTTAAAGCACGACAGAGACGAGAGGAAGGATGTTGCAAGGACCGCGCAAGATAGCGAAGACAGTAGCGATCACGGCGGTCCTGGAGAGACAGAAAGCCAGTGTCAACATACAAGCTAAGGACGGGAGTCGAACGAAAGGCACCAGAACTGAGGCGCAACCCAGTATGGTGCAAAGCATCAAGACGGCGAAGAGTAGAAGGAGAAGCAGACGAGTAAGCAGGGCAACCATAATCGAGCTTAGACAGGACGAGAGAGGAATGTAAAGCAAGGAGAGTGCGCCTATCTGCCCCCCAAGAAGTATGGGACAAGACCCGAAGGAGGGTAAGGGACTTAGAGCACTCAACACGGAGGTAAGAGATATGGGGAGACCAAGACAAACGAGTGTCAAGGAATAACCCCAAAAGCTTCGCGGAATCTTTGTATTCAAGGGGATGACCATAAAGTGACAAAGAGGGACGAAGAACAACCCGTTTCCGCGTAAAAGTCATGGCACAAGTCTTAGAAGTAGAGAACTTGAAGCCATGACCTGTGGCCCAAGACGACACGGCATCAATCGCAAGTTGAAGCCGGCGTTGAAGGAGAGGCGAATCATCACCCTGACAACAAAGGGTAAGATCATCGACATAGAGAGCGGAGAAGACACCAGAAGGAAGAGAGGAAAGAAGACCATTGAGGGCAACCAGAAAAAGAGTAGTGCTCAGAACACTACCCTGGGGCACACCTTCGTATTGCTGAAAAGAGGGAGAGAGAGCGGTACCAAGGCGCACCCGAAAGGAACGACGAGAGAGGAAGCTGCGGAGAAAGAGAGGGAGATGACCACCAAGGCCAAAAGAATGAAGTTGAGATAGGATATGATAACGCCAAGTGGTGTCGTAAGCCTTTTCTAGGTCAAAAAGGACGGCAACAACGGAGGTCTTCGCAGCAAAAGCAGTACGTATATAGACCTCCAAGTTCACCAGGACATCTGTCGTGCTGCGGCACTTGCGGAAACCAAATTGAGAAGGGGGGAGGAGGTGATGGTGTTCCAGGAACCACATCAGACGAACGTTAACCATACGTTCAAAGAGTTTGCAGACACAACTTGTGAGAGCAATAGGGCGAAAGTCCTTAGGGGAAGTACCCAGAGACCCTGGTTTGCGAACAGGGAGGACAACGGCATCGAGCCAGTCCTCAGGGACTGACGACGACTCCCAGATCCGATTATACAGACTCAGTAAATACTGAGACGTGCTCGGAGGGAGATGGCGAAGCATCTCATAATGAATACCATCGGAGCCCGCCGCCGTAGAACCGCAGAGGGCCAGGGCAGAACGAAGTTCAGAGAGAGAGAAGGGATCATTATAGGGAAGCTGAAGATGAGTGCAGAAATCTAAAGGACGAGACTCAAGGACAGGTTTACGAAGAAGGAAAGATTGGGGAAGATGAAGACCAGAGCTAACAGAAGAAAAGTGGGAACCCAGTTCGGAAGCGACCTGCAACGGGTCCGCCACAAGAGTATCATGGAGGTGAAGGACCGGTGAAACATCGGGAACGAACTTACCCGCTATCTTGCGGATACGCTTCCAGATCTGGGCCAGAGGGGTTTCGGACGTAATTGTCGAGACATAAGATGCCCAACATTCACGTTTAGCCGTACGGATGGCCCTACGGGCCACCGCACTCGCTTTCCGAAAGAAAAGAAAAGAATCGGTCGTCTGCCTACGGCGGTGCTTCTTCCAGGCTGCACGCTTACAGCGGACAGCCCGAGCACAGTCCGCATTCCACCAGGGAACGCACTTCCGTGGACCCCGAGAGGAAGAGCGAGGAATAGAGCGGAGGGCAGCGTCGAAGACAGTGTCATGAAAAAGGAGGAGAGCGCGAGAGAGGGGCAGAAGGGAGAGGTCAGAGAGAGTAGCACTGAGGGAAAACAGGGTCCAGTCCGCCTTAGCAAACTGCCACCTAGGGAAAGAGAGGGAAGGGCGAAAAGAGAAAAAGGAAACAAGGATGGGGAAATGATCACTTCCATGGAGGTCATCAAGAACCTGCCATGTGAAATCTAAGTAAAGAGAAGAAGAGCAGAGAGAAAGATCAAGACAAGAAAGGGTGCGAGTTCGAGAGTCCAAATGAGTGGGCTCACCAGAATTCAGAAGAGACAGGGAAGAAGAGAGGAGAAACGGCTCAAGGAGGCGACCCCGGGTATTCGTCAGAACGTCACCCCAAAGAGAATGACGACAATTGAAGTCACCCAGCAGGAGCACAGGCTCCGGCAAGGAGTCTAGGAGGTGTTTCAAATCAGGAAGAGAGAGCGGGACACCCGGGGGGAGATAAATGGAACAAACAGTGTACCATTTCCCCACAAAGATACGAGCAGCAGAACAATGGAGAGGCGAAGGAAAAAGTAAAGGAACAAAGGGAACATCAGCCCGAATCAAGAGAGCAGAAGAATTAGAAGCCCCAGCAATGGCTGGGGGGGGGGAGAGAAAGGAATAGCCACGAAAACGACCAGGACGAGCACCAAGCATCGGCTCCTGGAGACAGACACAAAGGGGCGAAAACCGCGAAACCAGAAGTTGGAGTTCGAGGAAATTGGCGTAATAACCTCGAACGTTCCATTGAAGAATGGACAACGACGAGAAGAGAAAGGACAAAAACAGAGAACAAGGAAGAAACAAAGGCGAAAGACCAACAGAGCACGTTAAAGAATATCAGGGTCGGGATCAGGGTCAGCAAAGTCAGGGTTAGGGGGCATGGGTAAACTGAGCAAAGACGGAGGAAAGGAAACGGGAGAACAGATCAGAGGTGGGCGGGCAGGGTCCGGAGGAGGAGGAGGAGGAGGAGGAGGAGGAGGAGGAGGAGGAGGAGACAACGGAGAGGAGCAGTCAAGGACAGCAGCAGGAAGAGGGGGAGTAGAAAGAGAGGAGCGCACCCCAGCAAGAGCAGCAACCGAAAGGGAAGCAGGGGCCAAAGAAACCTCCATAGCAGGAACAGGGGGCGCAAGCACTGAAACGGGAGTGGAAGGAGCAACAGAGCCAGAAGGAGGAGCTGAGGAAGAAAGCGAAGCCTTCTTACCCGCCGGGGAAGAGGAAGGAGAGGAGCCAGGCTTACGCTTCTGACTTAAAGAGACCGGTGTCCCAGCAACTACGTACCGGGCAACGGATTCCAGTGTCTCAACAGGAGAAGCCGAACGAGAGCACACACGACGGCCGTTAGGAGAGCGATGGACATCCGCCCGCACCGACAGGCGGCGGGGAGAGCCGATAGATGGAGGAAGAGGATGGGAAGGAGGATCGGAGGGGGACGAGGAAGGAGACACAGAAGACACGACAGACCGGGTAGAAGGAAGGGGAACCCCAGACAGAGGACCAGGAGGAGGATCCTTCGGGAGAGAACCCAAAGGGACAGAGGAGGGGGCAGTGGGCGCATCAGGGTCCAAGGCCTGGAAACGGTTGTGAGTCTGAGGAAGGCGGGAAGGACGAGGAGAGGAAGAGCGCAACACGCGAGCATAAGAGATATTAGCATAAGGCGGGAGCCGGCGAACCTGGCGCCTCGCCTCAGGAAAAGATAAACGCTCCCGGTGCTTCAAGTTAAGGACGGCTGCCTCAAGCTTGTAATGGACACACGCACGGGAGAAGGTAGGATGGGCCTCACCGCAGTTGAGGCAACGAGCCTGGGGAGAAGCGCACTCCGACTTAGAGTGACCTTCGCCACCACACAAAGGACAGAGAGAGACAGTCCCGGAGCAGCGGAGGGCACCATGCCCAAACCTCCAGCACTTGTTGCAGAGCCGAGGAGAAGGAATGTACTCCTGGACAGAGCACCTGGCACCAGCAAGAATGACAGAGGGTGGAAGGGTCCTACCATCAAAGGTAATCTTCACAACCCGGAGGGGTTAACGGCGACTACCACGAGGGGGACGAGTAAACGTGTCCACCTGGAGAATAGAATGGCCCTGGGCAGCGAGGATATGTCGAATATCGTCGTGGCAGTCGCGTAGGTCCCGAACACCGGTCGCAACATGGGGCGGGAGCAAAATAGTGCCAACACTGGCATTCAACTGGACGTTCTTCGAGACCCGAACGGGGGTCTCGCCAAGGCAGGATAAGGCAGCCAAGCGGGAAGCAGCATCCTGAGAAGGAGCAGCAACGACACGCGTACCGAGACGAGTGGGGTTAAAAGTAATGGAGGCATCCACGGAATCAATGAGATGTCGATGAAGGGAGAAATCGTCAGGAGGCGCAGAATCAAGAGGGAGGAGATCAAAATATTTGGCCCACGAAGCGGGACCAAACAAGGCTTGATAGGTAGCAGAACTGGAAGGAATCGAGCGAGGGCGGCCGTGACGAGAACGGCGGTGAGAACCCCCAGAGAGAGAGGGGTTAAAAGGCGCAGTAGTAACAACTAGAGAAGGAGCCGCGCCAGGGGACGAGGTAGTCACCACTGGGGGCTTGGGGCTCGACCCAACCACAGAGGAGGGAGGGGAGCCAGGGGAAGGAGTCAGAGAGGCCAAAGGAGGAGCAAGGTCGGGGCCCAATGCAGCGGAGGCTACAGAGCCCGGTCTTCCAATACGGACCGACTCGGGGGCTTGGTCGCCCACCCCACGAGCCTGAAAAGGTAAGCCAGAAACAGCCGAAACAGGGGTTATCATCTTGACGAAATTACGAATTCACTCACGAATGTGCCCCCACACCCACCATGGAGCCACAATTAGAGGCAGGACACCCAACAAGAAGCTATCGCCGATCTTGTCGGGGCCTCCTAGGGGTGCGTCGTGAGTATACGCCCCACAAACGCCACCTTAAGAAACCGACAGTCCGTCGAGATCGGGTTCAGTGACGAAGTGGGGATTGACAATAAAAGGTTCCCCTCACTCTCGACGTCGGGTACCGCAGTTCTACGGGTGCAAGAGTATGCCTCCTCAAGCACCCGGGCGTCAAAGTAGAAGAAGTCCAAGGGAAGAACCAGAACGAGCAAAAGGTCGGCAGGAAACGGCAAGCAGATAGGAGAAGAGGGGGGAGAAAAACGAAACAGAAGGAAAAGGAAAAGATGCCCAGCAGAATTGGAGAGGACGGCAGCAGGAGCACAAGGCTAGAAAAGGACAGAGGACTGTCCCAAGGAGCATCACACTCCGGCAGCCGCCCACTAAGCCCCCAGACGGCGACAACGAGCTGAGCGGGGAGGGGGTTTAGATTTGCAATCAATACCTTTATTGACTTTATTTACCATATTCCCGATGCATGCTTTTAGATCGAGTCTATTTTTCCCTCACATAGTTAGGCTTTTGCAATTCACATTATTCCTGACAA
Organism: Procambarus clarkii; assembly: GCF_040958095.1. Lineage (NCBI taxonomy): Eukaryota > Metazoa > Arthropoda > Malacostraca > Decapoda > Cambaridae > Procambarus > Procambarus clarkii. Next base: position 17,727,650 of record NC_091182.1, on the reverse strand, counting down.
GTAAGTAATTATCAATGGAAGGCACTTATTC